>NC_091758.1:34466075-34666081 GCF_043380555.1 Nothobranchius furzeri
TAGTCATCCATCCATCCATTTAGTCATCCGTCCATCCATTTAGTCATCCATCCATTCATTTAGTCATCCATCCATCCATTTAGTCTTCAGTCCATTTAGTCATCCATCCATCCATTTAGTCATCCATCCATTAATTTAATCATCCGTCCATCCATTCAGTTCTGAATTACTGTAGCTGACACAAACAATATCTTAACGTTCCATGAATCTTCTGCAAATCAGTTTGTCTTTATTTACATTTACAATTAAGTCCGACTGTGATCAGAAATCAGAAAACAGTTCACGTGGTCCTGCAGATTTTTGCTCCCAGCTCTGCAGGAATCAAAGAGGCGAAAGGCGAATAGGTACTATTTTTTGTAAACGATGTGGCTTTATTGTGGAGAAATGCGCAGATTGCAGTTTATTCCGGATCATCCATAAAAGAAAGTAAAACATCGCCACAGATTTTGTCTGAGTTTTATTTCTTCCTCTTTTCTTTTATTTATTTATTTTTTTGCATAATATTAAATTTAAGGAACCAGTTGCTTCCCAGTCATGCTGACACGCACCACTGTGGTGGTAGTGAATGGATAGCATCATGGCGTATCACCACAGCCTAAATATCAGACGTTATGTGCTCCTGTGTGATTTGCATGCTCCAAAATGCTGGTAGTGACTTATCTCTTCCATCAAAACCACTTTAAAAGTTCTGTGTTGAAACCTGCAGTAGCTCTTCAAAACAGCCACAAACAGCTTTTAGTGCCCCAGCAGATGTCCCATTGTTTGGCCTGGTGGTGTAAGGTTGCTTCAGTTGAGTTTGGGACTCTTCCTGCATCTTTTGAATTTCGCCCCCTTTCAGTGCTGTCAGCAGCCCCCCCCCCCCCCCCCCAAGCTACTCCAGAAAGGGGTTTTGCCCTTCCCCCATCCCCTTTAACCCCTCATAGTTGCCCCTCCCCAGGCACCAACTTTTTTTTACTACTTTTTTTTGCATTGTGGACCACTGCTGTGCGGCATTATGTAACAACCACTGCTTCAGTTGTCCTCGTCTCCTTTAAAGTTTGGTGTGTGAAACAAGAAAGAAGCAAAAATCATCTAGGAAACGCAGCAGCAATGCAAGCTTCCTGTTTTTCTGGTCAACCTCGCTGGAGGCAGGAAGTCAGAGCTTTTTTGCTCTGTGAGGATGGGTGACTCTGGCCCCGACAAAAAGCCACTCACCCACTTACTAATGCCGCCGATTTAGGAAGACCTGGATGACTCAGGGCTCTCTGGAAGCTAATAACAACAAATCCAATTACATGGCTGCCGATTGTCAGCGCTGCCATGTCCGCAAATGACCTTTTCTGTGATGGCAGGAGGCTGTCCTCAGCAACAACATAAAGAAAGACCTTTAAATGTGTTTGATAACGGTTAGTGTGTGTGTGTGTGTGTGTGGAATATTGGTAAGAACAAAGAATCCGGTGGTGGCCAACATGCCTGAGTGGCTGCTTTAAAGGACTGATTAAGGTTATAATCGTCATCTGCCTTGCTTCAGGCCCTGGGGCGGTGTTGGGGGGGTGGGGGTGGGGGGTGTCCAGGCCTCTTTGTTCTGGCCCTGAGTGGAGACTCATGCTTATTCTTTTGTCTCCACCCACTGTCAGCTTTATCTGTCCTGCAGTCTCGCGCCAAAATGGCAAAGCGGTTTCTTCTCCTCCACCGTTCCGGTTTCATTCCAGTCACGTTTCCAAGGAAACTGCAGGTACGGCGTAGGTGTTCTAACGTTCCTCAGGAGCCTCCTCTTTCAGGTTCCTCTTGTCTTTGCAGCATTTCCCGCCACTGCAGGGTGCTTTGTGAGGGGAGGGATGAGAGGTGACACACACACACACACACACACACACACACACACACACACACACACACACACACACACACACACACACACACACACACACACACACACACACACACACACATGCTCTCAGCTTGGCGCCAAATGCTGGTGTTATTCAAATCAGCTCAGAGGGTGCGGCCCAACTGTCTCCATGCCCAGTTAACCCCGTCCCCGAGCTCCAGATCACAGCGCAAACACGCATATGCAACTTTATTTATGTTTCCGGAAACTATTAGAATTTCATGCATCTATTTTACGAATGAAACTGAGCTCCTTGTGTCCACATTTGAATGCATCCCTGACTGATGTGGCTGAAATTATTACAGAATTAAAGAAATACTCTTAAGTTTTCAGCACAACTTCCTCTTTAAAACAGTCTTTCACATCCTCTTTGTCACCAACACGCTGAAGGCATGAATGAATTTGCAGCTTTTTTACAGCTCTGCTGCCATCTAGTGGCAGAAACTAACTACCGATGATACATCTAAAGAGATATTTTTTTTTTATTCTGGTCAACTTTGACCCATTTATTTTACTTGGAGACTGAATTTCACTTCAGAATAAAAAATGTAATTATAGATTTGTTTAATTTTTTCCCAGACACAAAAATGATGCCAATTAGAAAAAGCTGGGGGAATTAAAGATTTAACATCCAAAAAACAAAAATGTCTCATTAGGTTAAAACAATGTCAATTCAAATAAACAAAATATTTAATCAGTTAATTCAAAGGCTTGAAATTACCAATAATTTGACAGAAATATGTTTTAGACAGTATACAAGTTTGTGAACTTTTGTTTCCACAAAGTACCTCTGAATGTATCTGATTACATTTCTATGGGAGTAAATCTATTTTGAAACCACAACATTTTAATCAGTCACAATGCCTCTATGTCTATTTCTTTGTGGAGTTTAAAGTTCACATTGAAAGTGTTAAAATAGGCTTTAGAACTTAAAACATGCACCCTGTGGGAACGTAGCTTCAGCATAATTAGATGTTTGTCAACTTTCACAGATTTTCATAGATTTTTGTCTGAATCTGTTAAAATAAATTCAGCTGCTTTAAGCAGAAAAAGCGATAAAAACATTACAACTCATCCAAATGTAAAAATGTGTTAAAGTTCAAAGAATAAGGTCAGATGCCGTTTGTGCGCACACGTGTGTGTGTGTGTGTGTGTGATATATTCATCTTTTACAGTCAGGGCCATAAATATTGGGACATCGACACAGTGCTAACATATTTGGCTCTATACACCACCACAGTGGATATCAAATGAAACGAACAAGACGTGCTTTAACTGCAGACTGTCAGCTTTTATTTGAGGGTATTCAGAATCAGGTGAACGTTGTAGGAATTACAGCAGTTTGCATATGTGCCTCCCACTTGTTAAGGGACCAAAAGTAATGGGACAGAATAAGAACCATAAATCAAACTCATACATTTCAATACTTGGTTGCAAATCCTTTGCAGTCAATTACAGCCTGAAGTCTGGAACACGTAGACATCACCAGACATTGGGTTTCATCCCTGGTGATGCTCTGCCAGGCCTCTACTGCAACAGTCTTCAGCTCCTGCTTGTTCCTGGGGCATTTTCCCTTCAGCTTTGTCTTCAGCAAGTGAAATGCACGCTCAATCGGATTCAGGTCAGGTGACTGAATTGGCCATTGCAAAACAGTCCACTTCTTTCCCTTCAAAAACTCTTTGGTTGCTTTTGCAGTATGCTTTGGGTCATTGTCCATCTTCACTGTGAAGCGCGTCCAATGAGTTCTGAGGCATTTGGCTGAATGTGAGCAGATAATATATCCCGAAACACTTCAGAATTCATCGTGCTGCTTTTGTCAGCAGTCACGTCATCAATAAATACAAGAGAACCAGTTCCACTGGCAGCCATACACGCCCACACCATGACACTTTTTATGTTTATGTTTATTTATTTATTTATTTGGCAGACGCTTTTATCCAAAGAGACTTACAATTTATAACCTATAGAGCATGTTGTGATCTGTGGGGGAAACCGGAGAACCCGGAGGAAACCCATGCATGCATGGGGAGAACACGCAACTCCACGCAGAAAGGCCACAGCCTAGTTTCGAACCTGCAACCTTCGTGCTGCGAGGCAACAGTGCTAACCACTGCGCCACCATGCAGCTTACACCATAGGGCTATTCATGCTTCAGTCTGAGTCACATCATGGAAATAAATGTTTTCTGCAGTCATAACATTTTATTTTGTTACCGGTATGCTTTTGTTTACCTCACACACAGTTTTTACTGCTTGATATGTTTGATGTGTTCACACGTGTCTGTTATCTTGCTGTCTGCTCAGTCTCACCCTCCCATCTGAAGCTCACAAACTGCCAGTTTGCTGGGATGAAAGCTGAGCTAACACCATTAATGATCATTTAACGCTCTTCAAAGCACAACACGAGCTTTCATCTGGTTCCTGCAGCACCCGCCTGCTTCTCTGTGCCACAGTCGGAGAGGGTGACAAATGTAATCTGACACCTTCACATTCAGCTTTCTGGAAATTAAGGGAGTGTGTGTTACTCTGACTCACCGATTGTTGCTAGGAGACGAGGATGATGCTTTCCAAGTGCTGAGGGAAATTAGAGACAACGACTCCATTTCCCAGAATTCCACGCAGGATTATGAAATAGTTTATAGGAAGTAGTAAAGGATACAGACGATATCATGAACCTTTGATGCAAAATCTAACATAAAAGGGTCAAAAATCATTTGTTTGAATTAGAAAACAAATCTTTAGACATTTTGACTGCATGTCTCTTTTCAGGACATCGTGACCCTAGACACACGGGCTGCTCTCGTCCAGCAGTGAGCAGCAGCCAGCTGTCAGATCGAATCAGGCTCTGTCGTGACTCCAGCGAGTCACACGGTGAAAGAGTTAAAAAGTGGGAGGATGCAAAGGAGATTGGAGTCAGTACAAAGTGTCCAAGAGAGGAAAGAGCAGCAGCACACAGGACCCGATCAGGGGGTTTCATCTGCAAGATGCTGCACGAAACCCCACAAGGTCACAGCTTGAATTTAGTCAGCATCTGCCTGCATCCTGCCTCTGATTTCCCAGCATCCCAGCCCAATTCTGGATCTTTTTGGCAGCCAACCGGGTGCCTCTGCAGTCATTTTGAGCTCATCTGTTGAGTGAAGCAGGACTGGATGTAATCTGTGGATTTCTGTGGGGATTTCTGTCATACGGGTGTTTAAAAGTGACCCATCGGGGGTGGAGGGTCTCAGTGTGATCCTGAAAAGAGCCTTAAGATGAGTCTGAACAGCAGCCAAACTCTGACAGTCAGCGGGCAGGATTTGGTGAGGAATGGCAGCAGCAGTGGCAGACCCCCTTGGGAAGAAGCTAGAGCAGCTCTGAAGCCCTCCACACCCACGAAGAAACCCCAACCAGTGAGTATCTCCATCTATCTGCATCTTCACCCTACCTACTGTTTTTCATTTAGCATCACAGCCCAGAGGTCTGCTCTAATCACAAGTGAAACATAAAGTTCTGTTAGTTTGTCCTGGGGCTTGATAATCTCACAGTAAAAGCTCTAAGCTGTGCTGCTGAGTGATGAATTATTTAAAAGCTTTGGCTCACTGATAATCTAACTACATAAAGATGAAGCAGGATGATCCATTGTGTCGGTTGGAAACCAAGGGTTCATGTTTCAGATCAGGTAGATGAAAAGACAATCAGGGAGCTGCCGAGGCTAAAAAAAACAACTTGTAGCTGCAGGGATGATGCTTAAAGACGAAATTTAAACGATCCTTTCTCTGGTTTTCCTCTTTTAAATTAAATTGATTTCAAATGTCTTTAAGGTCCATCGCCCTGCAGCTCTAAAGTTTAATAAACAAGCAAGATTGCATTTTAAAAATGTTTACAAATATAAACGTAAAATTCAAAGAGCATTTTCAATCCTCTCCTCCTAGATTTGTCACTTTGAACATCGTTTTATGAAAAGTGAACAAAAAGTGCATAAAGAGCTTTATATCTGTGGTTAGGTCTGATGTTTATCACATTTGAAGCAGTGAAAGGAAAAATTATGTAAGCATTTAAAATAACTATTATTACTGCAAATGCACAGAAATAATAATAATAATAATAAATAAATAGATTTTTGACCCGTCAAGGCTACAAAATTCCACTTTGTGCCTCATTACGAAAATAAAAAATTACATATTTTATGTTTTGTCCTTTTGGTAAAAACAACTGCAGTTCTTGAGAAATATGACTATATATACATATATATATATATATATATATATATATATATATATATAGTCATTGTATATAGTCATTGTATTTATATATATATATATATGTGTATATATATATATATATATATATATATATATATATATATATATTAGTGGTGTGCATCTCTACCTGCCTCACGATTCGATCCGATTCCGATTCCGATTATCTGCCTAAAGATTCGATTTGAGTCTGAAATGCATCACGATTCTTCACACAAAAATTTTCATGACTTAATAAAAGCAGTAGAATAGTTTTCAATTTCTTTTTGATTTCGAAATCCCTGAAAAACAGAACATTCATCTATTCACTATAGTGAGCAATAATGTTTAAAGTGTGCTGCCTATAGTTACTTAAATAATATAAGAAATAATGTTTTCGGTAGAGCAGCTTTAAGATAGAATATTACTGAACTTAAAAATAGTAAACAAATACTGTGTTAAGGGATTCTTTCACATCCAGGATCCCAAAACTGAAATTAGCCCAGACATCCGATTTAAATGAAACGGGTACATCTTTGATTACTGGTAATGTTGGACCTGTATACCTGTCCGCCTTTTCTGTTTTAAATTGGCGCTAGGGCAACGCAGTGCGCATGTCATTGCAACTCTGCCCCCAGAAGTAATTGTAAAACTTCAAAACTTTATTGTCCTCGCATAGACATAGGGAGAAAATCTCATTATGTCACGTTGCTGCATCGATGCGGAATCATGCACGGCTGAATCGCGATGCATCTTAGAATCGATCATTTTTCCCACCTCTAATATATATATATATATATATATATATATATATATATATATATATATATATATATATATATATATATATATATGCTAATTCTGAAGGTAAAAAGTTTTTTCTGGGGTTATAATAATAAAATGTGCATCTTTTCTTTATGGCGTGATTCAACAGTATTTTTACTTTGTGAATGCAAATGAACATAGATGTTTATCACCAGTTGAAGTGACATTTTGACTGCTCGTAAATTAAGCAGATCATCAAATAATTTAGAGGTTACAGTTGAATTAAATGCTCTTAAAATACAGTTAAATGGGAATATTACATTTTAATCACAGTCATTAGTTATTTTGTTTAAAATAAGAAGCCTAACCTTGTTTCAACCCGTAAAGAGTTAACAGGTTTCAGCCTCTGGTATGTGAGCCTGCTATCAGACTCTTGAAGAGGTGCCAGATGGGACAACCAGAACTGTTCTGTGGTCTAAATGTCACGGTTTGAACCGCTCACCCTCCAGCCCAAGCCGCAGAACGCCATCACCATCGCCGTGTCGTCCCGAGTCCTCTTCAACATGGAGAAGGAGCAGCAGATCTACGAGCAGCAAGGGATGGAGGAGTACATCAAGTACCAGGTGGCTCACGAGACCGAGCCGTTCAGCCCTGGACCGGCCTTCTCCTTCGTCAAGGTCAGAGGTTCCTGATGTGGAGAAACATGAACATCCAGAGGATTTCTGTGTTGTGTCTGTGGGGGCGGAGGATCAAACGTGGATGCTTTGTTTCTTTTGTTTTAACACAAATCTGTGTTTTTGGTCACGGTCCCAGGCTTTGGAGGCGGTCAACACCAAACTGAGGGAGCTTTATCCTGACAGTGAAGAGCTTTTCGATGTGGTTCTCATCACCAACAACCACGCCTACGTTGGCCTAAGACTCATCACCACCATCAATCATCACCGTAAGTCAACGAAGCCTCTGAGATACGTCGTCTTCATAATCTCAAACCCACCCTTTTGCGTTCTGTTGTGCTGCGTGGGTCTCTACTGCCTCCATTAAAACTCCAAACATGAACCAATTCATCTATTTTCTGTCAGTGTTTTCGGTTTTATGCACTATGAGTCTAAAACGAGCTGTTTCAAAAAGTCCCCGTTTGTGACATCACAAACCGGCACAATAGCATAAAACCACCTCCCACAAGCAAGAGAGACCTGCTGCCAGGGGGCAGCAGCTCTACTACAAGCCCCTCCCAGATATTGGAGCTGCTCAGCCTGAGCGGGTGGTGGTATCGGGGTGAGTGGGTGTGGCCAGTTCCGGTATGTGTTCTTACAGAGCCCAGAAACGGCTCATTCTGGAAGGTACTAGGAGTTATTTTGGTGCTTTAAAATAGGCTCTTAAAATAAAAACTTAAACAAGGGGTTATCTTTTCAGTTTATGTGGATTACAATATTTTATCCTGTGGGGAAAAAAACTCTTACACAAAAATACAAACATTGTTATGGCTCAGAGCCATTTGGGTTTTTCCCTGTGTGTGTGTGTGTGTGTGTGTGTGTGTGTGTGTGTGTGTGTGTGTGTGTGTGTGTGTGTGTGTGTGTGTGTGTGTGTGTGTGTGTGTGTGTGTGTGTGTGTGTGTGTGTGTGTGTGTGAGAGACGAGATGCAGCACCTGGCTCCAATCTCACTAGATTGCCTCCCGGTTAGATTCTCTCAGCTGATCCTGATGACCAGCAGCATAAAAGTCAGCCAGCCCTCAGTTCAGAGAGCTGCAGGCTATGGAGGTTCTCTCTGGTCTGTTGTTTCCTCAGCAGCTTTTTGTTTTGTTTTGTTTTGTTTTGTTTTGTTTTGTTAAGTTTTATGTAACAACTTTGGTGGGAGCTTAAAACTGTCTGTGTTTAACCGTTCGCCCCTTTTAGGGGTAAAGGACACTTTACCCCTTCGCTTGTTTTAATTAAGACATCACTCGGAAATTAGGAAAAATAATGTGATGGTCTTTCGTGGGTTTTGTATTAATTTGGTTAATATGAAAGTTTAGTTGTTACTCGTTTTGCGTTGCTGCTGATGTGTCTGGTTAATCTGTGTTTTGAGTTTATATTTATGTAAAGAAATGTTGTTTTGTTACTTTTAACATGAGAACGTGCGTCCTCATTGTTACCCCAGCCCCCCTAGACAGCCTGGATCGTAACAAACAATGACTTTGAAATTAATAATAATAAAAAAAAGTAATCCAGAAAAAATGTGTGTTGATAGATATTTATTTAGCAGCAAGAATCAACATTCTGGACCAGTTTAGCATTTTCTACCAAGTAAACGATTATTTATATTTCATTTTTCAGCACTTGCATGTTGATATCTGATCTGAATGGAGTAAAAATGAAGAAAAGTCTCCTAAACCAGAATAAAAACTTCTCAAAAACATCTTTCACATGATGCTTTTTTAAGCCACCCAGTCTTTTCATATCCTATGATGCTGCAAGGTAAATGAAATATTTAAACTCTCATTGCATCGGTTCACACCGGCAGGAATATTCTTTTTATTGCTTTTTTCATCATTTATTTCATCTATTTTTATGAGGAATTTAAACTTTTGTTTCCATGGCTTTGCTTCCAGTTTATTAATAAAACACATGAGAACCCTTGATGCAGATGTATGGGTTTATATTAACACATCTGCAGACAGTCTTTTTTCAAGGGGAGGAGTTTCAAAAAAAGCAACCCTCTGAACAGAATCCCAGCTGTGTTGGAGCAGACTGGAGATTAACCGGATGGTTTGGTTCTGCGGACAAGACAGATCATAACAAACAGATCAGTCCAGGGATTTAAATGGAGATTAAAAAGCTGCTTTCTGACCTTAAAGTGAAAAAATATGTAAAAATGCAGCATTGTGTCACAGCAAGACATGGGAAAACACTCATGTTAATATATTTCTTGGAAAAAGGTCTTTTCCACATCAACAGCTGGTCAGTGGCTCACAAAGTTGGGTTCGAGGTCCCGCTCTGGGTCGTCAGGGTCAGATCCTTAGATCTGCTTGTATTTTAGTTGGATGTGTCACTTTTATATCTGAAATGGGTTTCATCTGCTCCAAATGCTTTAATGATCACCCAGTTTTATTACCTATGTGTGACAGTGAGTGTCCTGTCACAGTGTCCCGATTGATCATGCGCCCTGGCTACTTAGCCAAGGGGATGTCCCTTTGGCTGACTGGTTAGAGCGTATGACTCTCACCCGGGAGTCTGGGGATCAAATCCCGCCCGGGCCCTCGTTTATCCACATATGCACTGTTTATTTTTTTCTCCTCTCTTGCAGAGTTAGTCATCGAGCGTTTCTGCATGACAGGAGGAAACAGTCCTATAGGCTACTTGAAGGCCTACCATACTAACCTTTACCTATCTGCTGACCCGGTTAAGGTCCACGAGGCTCTGGATGAAGGTGAGCATTGAGATAATCTCCGTCTGGATGAACAAACGGCTTCAGATGAGCAGATAAAATGGAAACTTTGTTTATTTTTAATATTGCGTGAACCAGGTATAGCAGCGGCCACCATGTTCACACCAGAGAAGATGACAGAAGTGTCGGAGACGCAGCTGCGCGTCGCCTTCGATGGCGACGCCGTTCTTTTCTCAGATGAGTCGGAGCAGATTTTCAAGGCCCACGGACTGGACAAGTTCTTTGAGCACGAGAAGACGCACGAGAACAAGCCTCTGGACCATGTAAAGTACACAAACTGGTGTTTTAGCTTTTTAATGCAAGTCACACCCAGACCAACATTTTTGGCTGAAAAACTTATAAACGAGTATCTGATAATACTTGTAGACACGTGTAGTCATTATTTTGGCATTTAATTAAAACTCTAAATTAAAAAATAAAAATGTTCTGCCTAAAACCGTCAGCAGAGAGGGTCAATGCTGCAGTGTCACCCTCTCAGTCCACCTGAAATAAAAGCACCTCTCACCCCACAGGGACCTCTGAAGGGCTTCCTGGAGGTTTTGGGGAGGCTGCAGAAGAAGTTTTATGCCAAAGGTCACCGAATGGACTGTCCCATCCGGACCTACTTGGTGACGGCTCGCAGCGCGGCCAGTTCTGGTGCCAGAGCTTTAAAAACTCTGCGCTCGTGGGGTCTGGAGATCGACGAGGCTCTGTTCCTGGCAGGAGCACCCAAGGGTCCGATGCTGGAGAAGATCAGGCCTCATATCTTCTTCGATGACCAGATGTTTCATGTGGAGGGGGCAGCGGAAATGGGGACGGTGGCATGCCACGTGCCCTATGGGATCGCCCAGAAGGTTCCAAGGAAAGGAGTAAAGGACAAAGAGACTTCTAGTGCAGTTAAGTAGCAGGGATGTTTCTGTGCAAGAGACACCAACCACGGGCATGTAGCTGCACAAAGAGTAAAAAATTACAGAAGAAATCATCTTTTGAGATGCAAGCTCACGCAAGTGCGCCATGCTTATTACCAAAAGCTAATTCTAGCAGCACTTTAGTATTATGTTAAATTATATTTATATAATTTTATTCATTTCTCCAGTCAACGGAAATCGGTTTAATGAAACAGGATTTGGAATGGCAGCTCGAAAGTAGGAGATGATTATGTAAATACTGTCATTATGGAAAAGACAGAAATATTTTTAATTAATTTATCAGGTTTATTAATTTTAAGTTAATGTTATTTTTTCATTCAAGTCTAAACACACGACCTTTTGGATTCAGAGCATAAAACATTGCATTTTTCTTTTTACAAAGCATGAGATTTTACTTTAATGGTTGTGAAATCATCACAAACATAGTTGGATCTTTATTGTTTCATTAGCAGCAGAAAATGTGTCTGATGTGGCAACAAGTGACTGTTTTACCCGGAAAAACGTGTTTTAAAAACATCTCAATTCCTCTAAAATAACGTATTTTCATTAAACCCCAAAAAGATTGGAAAGAAATTCAAAATTATGTTAAGAGGTTCAAAAATCTAGTGATTATTTTGAGTTATTTAGATGTAGAAAAAAAACTAAAAACTTTATTTGAATGAATTTCCATTTTTACGCAGATTTGAAGTGAAACTTGTGCCTTTTCACAATTTTCTCTTTTTTCGTACTTTATGCTTGTTATGTTGCTGATGGAGTCATGTAGGTGTTTGCATTTAAAAACAAAGAATAAACAACATTTTAATATCCGTTTCTGCTCCAATGTGCTAATATCCAACGTTTGCTCGCTGCTCGTTCCGGAGTGCTGAATGTTGTTATCAGCTGTGTGTGTCCAGTTCTGCACTTAATGTTTCATCACTTACGTCTGCGTGTGCTGAAGGTGGACAGATAAATAACTGTTCACTGTTTTAAGCTTGGAAATAAAAAGGAATCTTTGAACAGTGTTGCTGTTGTTGACCAGCCACACCTACTCTGCAGCTCTACCGCCACCTAGTGGCTGCAACTTGTACAGATGAAGGAAGGAAACGTCACAGCTGTTGTCAGCCTTTTTATTTAAATACAACACAAGAAATCAACAAAAGTTCTGCTGAAATATAATATTTCTGCCCAGCTGGATACAGTAAGTTTTATTTGTGAAACAAACCCAATAAAAACAATGGTGCTGCATTCAGAAACACACCTTTTTAAAACTAAAATAGCAGCCCTGAAACTTGTTAGAAAGGAACAATGATCTTAACAGATTATTATTTCTGTAACATGTAGTGAAAATCCAGAACCCCACTCACACACATCTAGATGAGAAAACACACACACACCTGCAGATTTAACAGATAGAAACAGGATTTCCTGATGTTTCAGACCATGGCGCTCGCCACCCATCCTGCCACTGCTCCAACTCCAGCCACAGCAGCTCCAGCTGCTCCAGACAAACCAGCTGCACCTAAAACAAATTTAACCTTAAAGAACCATCACCCTTTTAAAATAGAAAACACAAATAAAATAAAGAAGTAGAACACTTTTTGATGTCATGGGGCTGTGAAAGTGCTTGAAATGGGCTGTGACACCATCCATCACCAGGTTTTTGGGTTAGGAGTTAAAATAAGCTCAGGTTTACTTAAACCTAAGATTCAGTTTTGTTGAGGGCCCCTAGCATGAGCTGGATGTTATACTTTAATAAAACACGTGAAGATGTGGTTTTACCTGCTGACTGTAGAACAGCCACCAGACTTCCAGCTGCCACCGCTCCTCCGTTAGCGACGGCTGCGCTGGACATCATGCCTGCAGCGTAGGAGCCAGCTGCTATTCCAGCTGAGGTGAAACCAGCTCCTGCCAGGACAACGGGGGCTGCAACGAATAATGATGCTGCAGAGCAAACAAGCACAATAGGTTATCATTTTCAAAAGAAAAGGAAAACTAAGCAGTTAGAAGGATGCGTCACCTGCTCCTGCTGCAGCCGCCACAAGTGTGACTGAAACATAAATAAAACATCTCTGCTCAGCTGGCAGCTGCAGACACTTTATTCTAATAAATAAACATTTTATTATTAGTTATATACTTACGAGCCATGGTTATTTTTCAAACGTCCGAAAGGGTCCAGCTGCTTTCTCAGAGGATTTATTTGAAGTGAGAAGCTTCATGAGTGACTCAGCTTTGTATAGGCCACGTTAAGTTTCATTTCTCCAGAAACACAACTACTGTATTCCCCTCCCCCTGCTTTAGGGACCGTCAACAAACATTCACAGCCTGACGTAAGAGCGAGCAGAGCAACTAAAATGCTGCTTGGAAATGAACAAGCCTCCGGAACGAGCTGCACTGTTAGACTTTGCTGGCATTTGCTAGTATATTACTGTAAAATCAACAGTAAAATACCTGTAAAAGCGTTTGCAGTGTAGTACTGTAACTTCCATGTACTGTTAGACTGTGCTGTCATTCCTATAGTATATTACTGTAAAATCAACAGTAAAATACAGCTAAAATCTTAGCAGTGTAGTACTGTATTTGGCATGTAATGGTGAGTAAATTCAACAACATCACATATTTTTCATGGTATGTCACTGTTTTAAAGGAAACAGGTAAAGTACAGCAAATATAAAAATTTGGTATACCTCTGACATTTTTCTGTCTGTGGTTTTTCAGTGGACATTTTAAAATACCTTGCTCAAATCTTCATTCAGAGTGCATTACCAAAACATTTCTTTGTGAGATCACCAATGAAAAAACACTATGCCCCATAGTAAAGAGAAAATGCTCCAAGAATAAATGTTTTAATTGAGCTATTATAAAAGCATACAGTATGTAAACACTCACTAAAATCTGTTTAAAAATATTTTAATTATAATCCCATAAAAAAAGATTGGATGCTTTAACCAAGCCTACATTGTAAATAAAAAAATCATCTCAGATTGATGAAATCATATTTAAGATAATCTATCAGTCCTACTGCCTAAATGACAGTAACTGACATCTGCCTGGTAGGCGATTTAAACTGATAAATGTTTACAGAATTTTATCAAAAAACTGACATGATACCAGTTTACGACTTTATAATTGTAAGAAATTTTATGTAAAATATTCCATAAAATATTGATCATTTCAAAATTCCATCAGTTGTTTTTTTTGCATGTTTTCATAGCAATATTATAGGATAATTACAGCCACCAAAATTATGCTGTTGTCTATCCATTGTGTTCACTATAGATCAGGGGTGTCAAACTCATTTTAGCTCAGGGGCCACATTGAGGGAAATCTAGTCCCAAGTGGGCCGGACCGGTAAATTAATTAAATACTTCAGATTGTTTTCTTTGTTTTAATACAATCAATATAAAATGAGGCTGGAGCCTGAGGACAGTGTAGTACAAGTACAACACCTGAAGTGTACTTGAAAATAAAAAAAAATAAAAAATAAAAAATAAAAAAAACATTCCTTAGTGATTCAAAGAGCTTAAAGATCACATGGCAAGATCAGTTTCATGCAGCACTTAAAGTATATTTGACTCATTTTACTTTACATCTTTTAGCTTTCACCAGCACATCAATATCAGAAGTCACATCCTGAGTGGCGGCCAACTTCAGGATGTGATTCAAGTTCTTGTGTGAGCCTTGAGCGCAGCTTTGTTTTATTTATACTCATTACAGAGAAAACTTGCTCACAAAGATATGTTTATTTTCACTCTACATTGTAAAGTATGAAAATAAAGTTTACACAACCATCTCGCGGGCCGGATTTAACCCGCTTGCGGGCCGGATGCGGCCCGCGGGCCGCATGCTTGACACCCCTGCTATAGATGTAACAAAAAATTCAGACAGCTATAGATGGAATCTTAAGGAAATGGGCCAAGGGAGAACTCATCAAAGGTATTTCCCACCCCTAGGTATGTTTTATGTTGTTGGGTTTCCCAGAATTAGATAAGTGAAAAAGAATTCATCACTTTCACCTGATACAACCTGGATATTTGCTTTCAAAACAACAACATTGGAAAGACCATATATGATCGTTGTCTTGCACTTTTAGGAAAAGAAGAAATAAAAACATTTTCCAAACACGTATCCCGAATGCGACCCATTGTTGGTCAGTCTGGTAAGTATTTTACTGCATGTTTTGGCTTTTAAACTAGCTATAGCTGTGATCTTCATGCAAATTCTGCAAAATGGTCCCTGTCCATAAAAGTTACCCGAATGTTTTAAAAACTGACAAACAAGGTGATTAATTTTCAGCTGCTACCCGTGCAAAGTAATGTGATGCTTAAAACCAAATTTGTTAAGATCTACAAACAATGCATAATCTATTTTTCAATTGTCAGCATGTGATTGTATTTTGGACTGATAGCCAAAGCTAGATTTAACTTAAAATAGCTGATGTTTTCTTTTTGTAAATATTCTATGTAAATCATTTATTTATTCATGCAATTGGAAAACAGTTCTCTGTTTATCATTTTCTTGAATAACTTTCCCCTATATTTTTAGTCACTCAAGCACATCTCAGATATGAATAAGAAAACTGCTTGTGCCAAAATGTTTCTGCTACTTATCGTTTTACTCTTGATCATTTTTTCTTCTTATTTTTTTCTTTTCAAAGGTAAAAGGATTTGCTACACATTTTCTGTAATGGAGACTGCTATCAAAGTCAGTTTGTTTCCTTGACTTCTCTTGTGTATGATATTTGTTTTCAATAAAGTTAGGAGCAAAAAAACAAAAAACAAAAACAAAGGCTAATTTGACAGTACCCTGTTTGCAGGTGAAGGTTGCTGGCAGTGCATGCTGTGATATGCAGAACAGGTTGGAGAGGTTTAACTCTGATATTGAGGTCAAATAATTTTCCTTTTTGTGGCCAGTGTGAAAACTTTACTACTTTCCATTTTTTGAGGGGATGTTACATTTTAGGCATATTTGAGCCTTTTATGACTATTTAGCCTACTGTTAAGGTACTGTTTAGTTTTCTATGCATTTTTGTTGAATTGCTTAAACTATCCCTGGAAAAGAAACTACTGAAGATATAGGGTACTTAAAATGTTTCTCTGTAAATATTGTGGATTCCGTGCACACAAATTTATATTGTTCAGTTCACATGTTACAAGCCATAAACACAATACAAACTATATGTTTTCTTGTGGACTTGAGAATTGTAAAGCCACTTTTAAAACATTCACTGCCTTTCGTTCCCATATGCACAGAAATCATAGACGAGGGGAGAACACTGAGGAGGAGAGCTGGAAGTTCACTGGAAATCTCAGGCCCTGTCCACACGTAGCCGGGGATCTGCCAAAACGTAGATATTTTTCTACGTTTTGGCCTGTCATCCACACGAAAACGGAGTTTTTTCACATGAAAATGGAAATTTTTAAAAACTCCGGCCAAAGTGAAGATCTGCGTTTTCTCCGTTTTGGGGTCTGCGTGTGGACAGACAAAACCGGAGTTTTAAGGTCCGCAACGTCACTTTCCGCGACAAAAAATGCTGACATCACGTGTGCGACCTGTGTTTACACTAGCCGACAGCATGGATGCCCTCAGAGCTGCGCTCGCTTTATCAGTTGTCCAAGCGCTTTCTGCTTGTTTGTTTTTGCAAGAGGAATTACTGCTCCTTACGGAAGACCACAGACGAAGGACGAGGTTAAGAACGGGGGAAGTACTGCCGCCTACAGGTCTGGCATGTCCTTAACAACGTATTTATCTGGGTACGTGTGGACAGAGTTTTTTTTAAAACGAGGTGGTGTGGATGCAAGTTTTTGGAGGGGCAGATATTCGTTTTTAAAAAACCCCGGCTACGTGTGGACTAGGCCTCAGCTGTCAAGTTCCTGGATGTGGGTATGTTGGACAAAATATTAAAAGTCTTTGTGTCCATCTGAAGATCCATATTAAAGATGGAAAAAAGTATTATGCCCATTTAAAGGTTGCTCTAAATATTTCAGTGTTCGAACATCATTCTCTAGTCATATTTCTCGGAAACACAGGCAGTCAAAGACTGTTCAACAGACAAGTCAACAAGAAATTGGTGACATTAACATGGTACAAGGACAGAACAGGACACCTTAGAAGACAGACATTTACAGAATGCTACAAATAATGAAGAGCCATTTCTAAATCAATTGGCACTGTTTTATTTAAAAAGCTAAAATGCTTTTGCCAGCCAGCACTATACAGTGCATCATAGAGGAATTCCAAGATCTTCACATCTCTGGAGTGCACAATGTTCTTGGAAAACAGTTTGATTAACTTTCTGCATTTGATATACCTGAAGCATCTATACACAATATTATTCAGGAACTTTCACAAAATGACTTCCTAACACAGTACAATAAAGGTGTGTTGAGGTCAGACAAAACAAGAAAGACATTTTTCAAAGAAAACTTCAGCTGTATAGAGCCCACTCAAATTTATTTAGGACGTGACCGTACAGGGAAAAAGCGTTTTCTTTATTATGTGCCAATTACAAAACCCTAAAGCCTCTCCTAGGACAACCCACAGTGCAGGAGCAGTACAAACAGTCAAAACTCCATCAATCAAAAGACATGCTAGAGGATGTCTCAGATGGTCAAAATGTCAAAGATCATTTACTTTTGCAGCAGTATCCATCATCTCTGTCCCTTATGCTCTACCAAGATGCATTCGAAGTGGTCAGTCCATTAGGTCCAGGCAAAACAAAACACAAAATCCTAGCAGTGTACATGACACTAGGTGAGATTTTATCGCACAACCGGTCTTCTGTTGATGCGATGCAACTTGTTTCGCTTTGCAGAGAAGCCGATTTCAAGACTTTTGGCCACAACAAAGTTTTTGCCAGTCTTACTGCAGACCTTAAAAATTTGGAAGAGACGGGGTTTCTGGCAGCAGACGGAAACATGATCAAAGCAGTTTTGATAGCCTTCTTAGGGGGCAATCTGGGCTCACACTGCATTGGTGGTTTTACTGAGAATTTCAGTTGCAGCAAACATTTTTGCAGATACTGCTTAGTTGACAGGGAAGGCTTCATTAAAAATCCACTAGCACTTTGCCCAAAAAGAACTGCTGACAACTATAAAGATAGTATAGAGATCCTCTCCACAACTGACCAGTCTGTTGTGAATGGGATAAAATGTAACTCTGTATTCAATTCACTGAAGTACTTCCATGTGTGCTCTGGGCTACCTCCATGTTTGGGCCATGTCCATGACCTATATGAAGGAGTAGTTTCAGGTGACTTGTCACTATATATTGACACCCTTGTTCAAGTTGAGAAGCATTTCACATATAATGAGTTAAACAGAGCTGTTGCAAAGTTCAAACACATAGGAAGTGATGCTTTAAGTAAGCCATGTGAGGTGAAAACAGGACAGAGGTTGGCAGGTTCAGCAGCACAAAACCGATGCCTTCTGCGACTTTTACCTCTGTACATTGGTGAAAAGATAAAAGATCCTGTGGATAATGAGGTTTGGCAGTTATGTCTTAAGCTCAGAGACATTGTTGAACTTGTATGTGCCCCCCAAATCAGTCACAATGACATTGCCTACCTAAAGATAATGATAGAGGAGTATATATATCTGAGGCACAGTATGTTTCCTGACAAGGCTTTGAAACCGAAACACCACTATTTGCCACATTATCCAGAGCTTATACTTTACTTTGGGCCACTTATTCATTTATGGACTCTTAGGTTTGAGAGCAAGCACTCTTATTTCAAACAATGTTCAAGAAAAGTGCATAACTTTGTCAATTTATGCAAGACTCTGGCTGAACGGCATCAGCTACTGCAGTCCTACCTCTTGGCAGGGCAAATATTTCCACCTACAATTCAAATCATTGGAGAAGTGAATGATTATAGACATCATCTTTACAACTCTGCCACTCAGGATGCTGTGACAAAAGCAAACGTCTCTAATCATAACATGCTAGATGTGTCAGCAGTTGTCTACAAAGGTACCAAATATGTCAAAGGTCATGTTGTTGTAGTAGATCACACTGATGAGAGCACAGAGGTTGGGAAGATAGTTGTGATACTTGTTAATGATTCTAAATTGTACTTTGTGCTAGAATTGCATCAGTCAGTACGCCTTATTGACCTTGGACTTTATTGCCTACACTGCCCTACAGACAGAAGTTTGTGTGTAAATGTTGACAGTCTGATGGATCATTACCCAATACCCCTTTATAACATGGCAGATCATTTTGTTGTTTCCCTGCACCATTCAGTTTCTTCATGATTTTTTCCCCTTATATTCCAGTGATGGAAATTGAGGATGAAATCACATGCATCCTGCCGGAATTGGGGAGACAGAAAGTACTGTCCATTGCAAACCACCTGAAAGATGTCATTGGTGTCCAACAAAAAAGTGACCTTCTGTTAGTGTTAGAACATTTTCTTACACCAATTCAAATACGTAAACTACTACTTGCATTTAAGAAAGGTTTGTATACATTTTGTATTCATCTGACTATTTATCAGCTGTAGGTCGCACAGGTCACTGATTAATTTCTTTTTTACATTATGACCATCAGTTGCCAATTTCTTCTCACTATACCATTCTGGATGTTTAACTACAAAGCATTTTATTGAAGAGACTTTTACCGGCTATTGGTATGTTTTTCTGTTTTAATGGAAGAAATCAAATAAAAAAAGATAATCCAGTGCATTTTGTTTACATCTTGATCTTAAATATGTCCAACTATTACACAAACAAGTGTGCAGGGGTGTGTGTGTGCACGCACAAGTATAAACCTTTTATTTTAGGAGCCTTTATTTTATTACAGTATGTTACCGTTTACTCGTATCTTAGTAAAATATGACATGAAAAAGGTAAATTACTGCCCACGAAAACACAGTACCCTCTGACAGCGTTGACTATTTTCAGTAGCAAAGTGTATGTTTACGGTAAATCACTGGAAAATGTATTGCAGCATACCTTGAAATGAGCTTACGGTAACATACCATAAACATACAGCACAACACATATTAATCATGGTATAATGTTGCGTTATTGATGTAATTTTCTTGTGAAATATACTACGGTATTTTACTGGCAACACTGTTGCGGTAAAAGTTAACCGATACCAATGCAGCTGCTTGAAAATGGCGTCACTGTAACTTGTCATTTCTGTTCACCTAATATTTTAGTTTTGTGATGATTTCTATTCATATATTTTACTTTTTATCTACCTCACAGTCTTTTCCTGTTGAAAGCAGAGAAAAGAATAAAATCTGTATTCCAAATCCTAGAAATTTTTTGTGTGGTAGAAGTATCGGTATCGGCGAGTATTCAGATCCAAGTATCGGTATCGCATCGGATTGGAAAAGTGGTATCGTTGCATCCCTACTTGTAATTGTGTTTGAATAAAGTCCCAACACTAATAATTTTATCAGGTTTATTTTCACACCCAAAAAACCACAAAAACATGAAAATTTGTTCTGAATTTAAACTTTGAAAAAGTAAAAACTTTCACGTATGAATTAAAAAATCCTGCGCTGATTAATTTTGATTTGCTGGAATCAAACAAAGTTTTTAACTCGTGGGAAAAAATCATGAAGTTGAAAATCCTCACGGGCCCTTAAAGTGTTTACACTGGTCTACCTTTATAAAGAATAAAACTATCTGGATTTGGTTTTTTGGTCTTAAATAACTTAATACTCATAGAGTTACCGTTGTTTCAGTAAAAGTAGCTGTTTTTATTCAAGTTTTATAAATGTTTCAGCGAAAATCTGCTTTTTTCGTAGAAGTCAGTAAGCAAGAAGGAAATGTTGTTAAAAATAAGTTTTTTACATGAAAAAAATCATCACAAAAACATCTGTATCAAAATCTGCTGTTCTGCTTCTTGAGTTTAGAGTCTTAAGCCTGATTTATGCTTCTCCGTCTGCGTCAGTGCTGAGACACGCAACGCCATTATCCGTCCTTGCGTAGGGCTCCGGCAGGCACGCAAGTACGTACGGAGTCGAGTCCACTTTTTTAAACATCCGTCGAACGAGACGGATTACGCAAGCTTGTGATTGGTCAGGACGCCGCTGTTGTTTACAGCGCCGCCATTGCAAAGAGAGCCGAGGATAACTAGCGGCAGACACGGAGAAGCTTGAAGAATGCCTCGCGAAAAAACTCTAAAAATATGAACGTTTAATTCTCCCGTGACTGGATGAGTGAAAAGATGCGCAGCAAGCGTTTTATTTGTGGGCGGAAATGACAGGAAACGTGGGTTTAGAGGTGGGGAGCGCAAGAAGCGGTGGGAGAATAAGAGACAAATATGTCCGTGTTAAAAGTCTCTTATATACACAAAAAACACAATATAAACAAACGATCTTGGACCAATACATGACAGGATACCACAGAACAGCGCTACGCCCTCTGTGGTCCTGGCGGGCAATTGCTTCGCAACACTCTCCAGGAGACGGAGAAGTAAAAGAGCAAAACGCTTCCGTCAATCCGTGCGTGTCTGTCCCTTGCGGAGCTGACGGAGAAGCATAAACCAGGCTTTAGACGTAGTTTGGGCAACCGTACTTTAGGGAACATTAATAAAATTACAGATTAAAGTCAAAACAAAATCACACATCAGTGAAAAATACTAATAGTGGAGCCGTTAGCAACATGATGTAAATGAGACCAACAACAGAGTTGTGTTAATTAGGAAGTGAACATGATACCAACAGTGAAACAACGGCTTCTCACTGTTGCTTTTTTCCATCTTCCTCGTCTTTATCTTCCTCATCTTCTTCTTTATCTTCCTCATCTTCTTCTTTATCTTCCTCATCGTTTTCTTTATCTTCATCTTCTTTGTCTTCTTGATCTTTTTCCTCCTTCTTCTTCTTCCCTTTATATAATTTGCTTGCTACCCATCCAGTACCAGCTCCGACGGTGCCTCCAGCGCCGGCTAGAGCAGCAGTGGCGGTGGCCGACAAACCAGCAGCTCCTGCATCAAAACAGCGAAGTTCAAAGAGCTGAAATCTGAATCAAACTCCAGAGTGTTTTAGGGTTGGACTCCTGGATGCTGCTGGCTGATAAACTCAAAACACCTGCAGACTGTAACACAGCTACCAGACTTCCTGCTGCCACCCCTCCTCCGTTGGCTACAGCAGCTGCAGACATCATGCTTGCAGCAAAGGATCCAGCTGCTATTCCAGCTGAGGTGAATCCAACAGCTCCCAGAACTGCAGGAGCTGCAAGCACCGCCCCCACTGCTCCCGCAGCTGATGGACAAGACCAGGTCAATCAACAGAAGAGGATTAAGTGAATTTGAGAAGATAATCTGAAGTCATACCTGTTGCTCCTGCAATGGCAAGTATTTTTCCTGAAACACACAAAAGAAACATCAGCGTTTTGGCAGCATAAAGAGCAAGTCACCCCCCTACCAGTCTTACTGGTTTTCTGTGTTTCCTGCTTCACCACAACTGAATGGAGTACTTTAATCCTCTCCATGCCACATTTAACTCTGCACAGGCTTGTTAATTACTCATTCATTTCAATCAGGTGTGTAAGAAACAGCTAATTTGTGAAGGATGGTGGCCCTCGAGGATCGGAGTTGGTGACCCTCTAGATGGAGCAGTTTGAATAAAAACTCTGGATTTCTGCTTTAATGGAGAACGGCCCTGAGCCTAACAAATTCATGCTTCTGCAACAGGGGAAACAATATTTTAGGTTTTGTTTGAAAATAAGTCCAGGACTACAGATGCATGTCACGAAAGTGATGTCATCGAACTAGACACGGAGAAAACTGAGGGTAAAGGGCTGTAAGTTCAGCAAACTTCCCACAGGAGGAAAGAACCACCATAAATCTGGTCATTTGGTAAGTAGCAGCTATGCTAGGGAAGAGGAGGTCATGTGGTGATGTCACATATGCGACGTGCCGATTTATAGTTTGTAGTCATGCTAATTACGGACTTTTACAAGCTGATAAATCTCAAAGTACGTGGTGTGGTCGAAACACCCACCATTACTTTTCATTTAAATTGCAGTACAACATATATGCCATCCAGGGCGTAAGGCAAAGCGGATTAGAAAATAGCGTTTTTAGCATCTTTGACTTGCATTGATTTTTTCATTCTTCCAGGGCCCCATGTGCCGACCGGAAAGGGAGGAAACTTAGGCTCCCTATAGAGTTTGTTGATTAAAATTCAAATGTAGAGCAGAATTTTAAGCTGAAGAGGGCGCTACACTTGGGTTATAGGCAAGCCCCCACAATGCGGGTCAGAAATTGAGTCCAATGCGGAAGTGAAATTAATTGCAGTTCCACCCTCATCCACTAGGGGCAGGTGTCAGAAGCGAGCAAATCCTCATTGACTCCCATGTTAAAAATACCAATTTCACAGCAGAAATAAACATGTTTACAGCCTGGTACCAAAACATGTTTTTGGTTTAAATGATCTAGTTTGCACTCATAACAACTCTGAGGGGGTGGATTTTTTTCTCACTCTTCTGTTTAAGTGTATTAAAAGTCTAAAATTCTGTATAATTAATGAGCATCCGACCCTGTAACCGCAGAGCTAGCTCCGTGGAAAGGCCTCAGTAGAGCCTCGGTCTGGCTTCGAAACTGTTCTGGGTTTTTGAGTCTCTGTGTGTGTGTGTATTCTTGTTTGGATATTATTTGTGCAATTGTTGGACAAAATGACTTGCTGTGGCATTAATTGCACTAATAGAGCGTCCAAGGAGTCTCCACTTCATTTTTTTCAGTAAGTAAAATTATATTTATGTATTTTAGGCCACTGGCGCTCTTGCGCTAGCTGAGCTTAGATTTTAACATGTACTGTTTAACCATGAAATTTAAATGTAATAGGGTAAAACCCAGTGCATTTAACATAATGCTGCACTTTAGAAAATGGGTTGAAATATAACATGTTGGTGGAGCTGGGTTCCGACTATTGGCTTGTGGAGCTCTTGGGAGACCTCTGTTTTCCACCCGGTTCTCCCCTCCCCGCAGCTCGGCACATCTCTGTCTGATCGCGGCTTCTGACTGCTGCACGGGCTGCCGGCTTGTGGAGCTCTGGGATGGAAACCTTTCCACCCAGTTCTCCCCAGCAGCAGCTCTGCGCATCTCAGACCGCAGCGGCGCTTGTCTGCTGTGCAGCTGCCGGCTTGTGGAGGTCTCGGAGACCTCTGTGTTCCACCCGGTTTTACCCAGAGGTCAGCCCGGCGTATCTCTGACTCAGAAGCTCTGGTGTTGTGCACAGTTAAGTCCGGTTGTAGCTAGGTTGCTACCTCTGTTAGCTTAGCTCCCACCTCTGCGTTAGCTTTGGGTTAGCTTCAGGTTAGCTTGTAGCTAGTTCGACCGGGTGCTGTCAGTTGATCCCAGCCTTACAGCCCCACCCTCAGCTCCACCTCTCTTCCCTTTTGTGGAATTGTCTGGGATTGACGGAACCTGTGACACGGTCAAAAGGGCGGTGGTGGCCACCTCCCATTGTTCTTCAAAAACGTGTTATTGGAGCCTATGAAAACCCATTGTCCAATATTTATATGTCGATGGTTATAGATCAGGGGTGGGCAATTATTTTTTCCATGGGGCCACATGAGAAATAGAAAATATTGTGGAGGGCCAGGCCAAAAGGCTGAAGTCAATTATGCATAATATTAATGGTATTTCTTTATAAAAAGCAGTAAATACCATTGTTTCTTCAAGCTGGTAAGAGTAGACTATATGTTATAAATGAGCAAAAAGGAAAAAGTGAGGTTGTCTTACAAAAATGTGATTTATTCAAATTTCCCAAGGCAATGGTAAACAAAGTGTGCACATTTGGTTTTTGTTAAACATTTGTGACTTATATTAGTTAACAGTTTCAGTCACATTCACTCCAAAACACATTCTGAGTTTCAAATATTGTTGGAAAGAGGTTCTTAGCATTCTACAGACACACAGTATTGTCTGTAAAATAAAATCACTGAACTGTGATCTTGAGAAAGAGGTTTAAAAAAAGTGTCCCAGTTCACTGCTAGTTGCCTACATTTGTGGTCCAAACACCTTATTTTGTGTTTTTAAGTGATTTTTTTCTTATTCAGTGAGAGAAATCTAGTCTCTGCTGGGCTTTAGCGAGTGCATCAAAGTCAGGTTGAATGTCTGAGGTGGAGAAGCGAAGCACAGCTGACAAATGATCATCAGTGAGAGAGGATCTATACCTGGATTTTGTAAACTTCATCATTGAAAATGTTTGTTCACAAATGTAGGTAGAGCCGAAGAGAACCAACATCTTCTGAGCATGTCTCCTCAGGTTTGGAAAGTCCTCCTTAAGAGAAGAGTAGAAATCCAGCAGAGATCCTGAATCTCTGCTTTCAAGTCCCAAACCCTCTTCAGCACTTTCCCCAGGCTGAGCCATCTGACAGCTGTGTGGAGTCCTCCAAAAGAGCCACAAACTGTCTGTGATCCATCGCCCGCGCCCTGATGAAGTTTATTATTTTAGTAACAACATCAGTAACATGGTTGATTTTTAGCACTGACTTGCACAACACATGTTGGTGTATAATTCAATGCAAAAACACCTATTTTTGATCTGCATCAATTTCTGTCACTTTATCTTGCATGCGTTTCAAAAGTCCGACATTTGCCGGCTTAAGATTTGGACAACCGTCTGTTGTGACACCTGACAGTCTCTCCCATTTCAATCCCAGAGTGTCCGTGCACGCATTTACCTCTGTAAAAAGATCACTCCCTGTCGTTGTCCCTTTCATCCACCGCATTGCTGCCCGCTCCTCTGTGAGCTTGAAGTCCGTTATCCCCGGACAAATACGAGCAGCTGGGCTGTGTCGCGGACATCACAGCTCCCGTCTAATGAGAAAAAGTCAAAACTTGCCACTTCACGTTGCAGCTGAAGCTCCAGGTTCCCCGCAATGTCCTCGATCCTCCTGGTCACGGTTCGCCTGGACAGCGGGATTTGCTCAAATGCGCCTTTTTTTTCAGGGAATATTAGTGCGGCAGAGTCCACCATGCACTCTTTGACAAACTCTCCCTCCGAAAACGGCTTGCTGTTTTTAGCTATTTTGTGGGATATCACAAAGCTGGTCCTGGCTGCTGCATCCCTGGATGTGTGAAGCTTAGTAAAACAGCCTTGCTGCTTTTGCAACTTTGCAAGCAAAGCTTCGGATGTCCGTGCCCTCTCAGCTCTCAGCATCAGACAAGTTCTTGTATTTTTCCGAGTGTTTCTTGTCGTAATGCCGACTCAAATTGTAGTCCTTAAACACGGCAATCTCCTCCCCGCAAACCAAACACACGGCTTTACCTCCGACTTCAGTAAAAAAAATACTTAGCAGTCCAATTTTTGTTGAAAATCCTGCATTCGGCATCTTTCTTTTTTTTTTTTTTTTTTTTGCATGAGCGGACATTTCTCAGGCTACAATCACCATGTCAACCGCGGGCACTTGTTGCTATACGTATTGCGTCATTGTGCACGTAAAAAACAACTTCAAAATAAAAGCAATGCAGCCTTAGCCCATGCATGAGGTAAAATGAGAAAATACATTTATTTTGTAATTTCCAATTAACCTTACGCGGGCCGGTCAAAGTCAACCAAAGGGCCGGATGTGGCCCGCGGGCCGTAAAATGCCCAGGTCTGTTATAGATGGACTAAAATGCCTAAATAATAATAGATGTCTACAGCGCCAAAAGACGCTCTTGTAGACTGTTAACCAGCAAAAAAAAAAAAAAGTTTATTTGAAGAAGGTGGGGGCTAGACAAAATCTTTGCTGCTGCTCATGGACGTAATTTTTTTTGAGGGGGGGGGCATGTCCCCCCCACCTTTCCCAAAGTCAAGTTTTGACCCCTGCACTTTTTACCATCCAAAAACAATATTACGCTATATTAAACTGACCCTGGTTGAGCTCTAGGACCAAGCAGAAAACAACCATTTGTGTTGAAGCCTGTTTCCCATTAGAACATACTGTAAAGATCCCCCCCATCCCCCCCACTTCTAAAGTGAAAATTACGTCCATGCTGCTGCTATGGTTTGTCTAAATTTTAACGCTACCAAGAAGCACCCTGAGTTCCAATAACTTCATATCTGAACTGATTGGGAAGAAAATAAAAAGCAAAATTTTCTAAAGGTATGTTTTGGCCTCCCTTTAGAAACATCACAACTAATGAAACAGGTCCAAACAGAAACATTTCCTTTCAAAAAGATTTTCTGCTATGTAAAATTAGTGGATATGTGCCTCATAAAAATGTTAAAAACTCGCATTACTTCCCGCTTTTTAGCCTTCCTGCTCACTGAACTTTGCATTTCATAAACTACAAGTTTTAGTCATCTAGGATTAAAAACTTATTTAATAAAAGTCAAGTACAGCCGATCCTTCTTTACTCACCTAGTTTCATGGTTTTCTTTGGTTCGGCGTTTTCTGAGGACAGAGGAGCGTTCTTTTTTTTTTTTTAATTCTTTATTTAGGATATTGGTTCGTAAACAATACAGTCAATATACATAAGTGACTCAATATCCACTATGAAGTACATGGAAACAGTATAAACATAACAAAAACATACCAACAGATTCAACGCCAGGGGTTACTGCATACAAATTATGAAACATGAGAATGATGATCGAAACAGGAAACAATACGAGACATGCAACAGAGTATGAATTATGGAAAGATTTGAAATTTCGAGCAGAGACTTAGTGTCTTAATGGCTTTGTTATTGTTCGAGGTGGAGATTGTTTTCAAATAAAGCTTAAGCTCTTTTTTCAAGACACAAAAGGAAGGTCTTATCTTTAACACTTTACATTTATGGATGTAAAACTTGGTCAGCAATATGATGAGATTAGATATGAACAGTTCATTTTCCAAATCCCTCTGATAGTCTAGAAATCCAAACAGAACATTATGAAAATGTAATACAAAGGTCTCATTGATATGGTCCAATATAAATCTACAGACGCCTTGCCATAGTTTCCGAGTGTGTTCACAAGTCCAGAACAAGTGGTCGATAGTTTCTGGGTGCTCCTTGCAGAAAGTACAGGATACATCAAAGTCTTTAATGAATCTCCTCAGGAATGTTTTAACAGGATAATAGCGATGAAGGAGTTTGAATGTGACTTCTTTGACTTTGTTTGTAAGCAAGTATCTGTTAGGAAGAGTCCATAATTTTCCCACGACACATATTGAACAAGTGAATTCCATTTAGGGAGAACATGTGGTACAGAAACACAATCAGCTAGAAAAAGGGAGCGAATCTGCTTATTTGGCCGTAATCTCGATAGAAAACAAAGTTTCCCTATAAATGTGTCACTTGGATCAGGCAAAGGGGTCATGTTAGATGGTGGGGTGGTACAGAGGAGCGTTCTTTGACTCCCACCACTTCACAAGAAACGAAACACAAATGATGATGCTTTCACGAAACCTCGGAAATGTGAGCGTTACAGAAAAAGATAACATTCACCCTGAATTTCGTTCTGTATTTACTTCCAGTAGTTTAAACATCTGAGTAGAATGAATGAACGAATAAATAAATAAATAAATAAATAAATAAATAAATAAATAAATAAATAAATAAATAAAGACCCACTGAAGGAAACGCCAGTAATTTAAATGTTTCCTGATTATTTAGGGTTTTGTTGTTAATACATCCAGAAACACTGAATGTCAGTCAGAGCTTGTAAAAGACAGAATAGCTAATGCACATGCTGCACATTGTGCCTGCTGGAGCTCATTGATTTGTAAAATTTTTTGATTTTGACTTGTAAAAATTATTGAAATAGATTTATTGATTTTTAGTAGTTAATTGTATAGCTGTAGACGTTCTGGCATTCCCATTTTCATGACTAACTATCGAAGTAATTTCGTAGTGGTATATTTTAATTTGAAAGAATCTACCGGAAAGGCAAATGAGTAATGTCTTGTTTAGTGTTAGGAACATCGGGGGTTCTCTCTCTCTCTCTCTCTCTCTCTCTCTCTCTCTCTCTCTCTCTCTCTCTCTCTCTCTCTCTCTCTCTCTCTCTCTCTCTCTCTCTCTCTCTCTCTCTCTCTCTCTCTCTCTCTCTCTCTCTTTCTATGTTATGAGCGTTTCATGTAGGAACAGCATCCAGTTGACCTAAATAAAAATAATAATAAAAAAAAGGACAGAGAATGTGGCCACCAATCAAATCAAAGGACAGATTATAAATAATTTAATTAAAAGTGTATTTAGACAAAGAACAAACGTCCACTGGAGGGAGCAAATTTTCTCTTCATTTCATGCCAATGAAGTACTCTTAGTTTAAAGCCCTTTAGCTAGCTGGGTTTTTCACTCTGAATTCAAACTTAGTGTCTAAAACCATTACATCAGAAGTTTAATGTCTTTTTTTAACTAAATATTGAGATAAAAAAGACTGTTAGAACGGGTTTCCCTGTTGCTAACTGCAAAATGTCAAAGATATTCATTTTGAAATAATTAGCTTAAAGCGTTTTTAGTTACTATTGTCATTTTATAAATGTAAATCTTTCCTCCATCTACCCCATCTGCTTATTACTATTCCCAAAAATGCAAAGATTTGTTCTTTTTACTATATAATGGGACTGAATTGCTCTCTGCTAACATGTTCACCAGAACCAAAGTGAAGTTTCAAATCCTTCCACTGGAGGGCGCCAATTATCCCTCCTCATTCATTTCATGTCAATCAAAAACTTAATTTGAAGCTCTTTAGCTAGTTGGGGGTTTTAGTTTGAATTCAAACAACTATTGTGTCTAACACTGTTATATAAATAAAGTTTTATTTGTATTTTATAGCTAAGAATTGAGAGAAAAGATTGTTAGAGCAGATATTGCTGTTGTTAAGCCCAAAATAAATGAATTTTATTTTAGAAAAAAACAAAATAAGTTACTTGTTTATATTTCTAGTTAGCACTACAAACGTCTCAGGTCATGCGCCCTCTGGTGACAACAAGATAAAAATTAAAGTAAATCCTCGATAGACTTAGAGGGAATTTTTTTCTTAATTAATCAAATTAAGTTATTAACAGGACATATAAAATACATATATTTAGGTACAATATTTTACCAGAATAATTTCATAGTTTCTAGTCAAACTAGTATGTGAAACTATTGTTATTTCCAAGACCAATAAATATCCAGCTGCATCTAATAAACACAGACTTTGATTCAGACACAACAGCTGATTTGTTTGATAAACTCGTTTAATCAGATTAACGGAAAATTTTAATTATCTGCAATACATGGTTTAAAGGGCAAAATTGAAGATAAGTAAAATGTTCCAGTCCCAATACTCCCACTTCCACCCTTGCGCCCATCCCGGCCAGGGGTGCGAGTGTTTGGGGCAGAGATGGGGACTTGTGGCATCAATGACCCAATCTCAATAATCACACTGCGCCCTGCGGTCTTCAGCAAAGTGCACTTTGTAGGGTTCGAGTGCGTAGTACACAAGTGTGCAAATGGCCTTGTTCGAGATGAGCCAATTCTGCACAGATTAGATCACCGGTGATCGGCGCGCTCGAACAACTCGAACAAGGCCCGAGTTGAGCAGCGCCTTGTCTGGAAAACAGACGAGAGCAGACGAACGCAGCAGGGGGAGTGGCTGAAAGCCGGCATTTAAGTCGGTCAGATTCCCCTACATGTGTAGCTCATGGGTGATGATGATGATATGATGATATCGCGTTAGCGTTCATACTTATATACTAATTCATTATTTTAATTCTGGTGCCTGTTAGCAACCGAAACAGATCCTCACGTGCTTGTGGATATCGTATGGAGACCTGACTGTAATAATAAGTAAAGTTTATCAGCTGTTGTAAACGTTATTAGTGTGCTCATAGGAAACGTGACAAAATAACACAAATCACATTTCTCTTTCTGGCCTATATAGTTGTCATCATCAACGTAACATGATTTACAGAATACATGTGACCAACTAACATTTCATGTTCTACCACCGGATGTTTGGATCAGAATGTGAACCAATCAGATCTTAGATCAGGTGAGAGCCAGGCGTTTCCCGTCATCCCCTAGGTTTTGCAGCCGGTGGAGAGCAACTGCGGCGCCTTGCTCCAAAATCTGCGGCCGCCGTGATCTCACGAGGTTATCGTTGCCTACGTATGCATGACGTCAGAGCAAGTCTGCGTCAAGTCGGACACAAATCTAATTGCGCGCCGATCACCGGTGATCTAATCTGCGCAGAACTGGCTCATCTTGAACAAGGCCTGTGATACATTTTTCAAAAACCTTTATTAACAACTTTAAAAAAAACAACAAAGCAATTATTTGAAATAAATTTAACTTCATTGCTGCTTTGTCTAAAAAATTTAGAGCATCAACTAATCATCCTAAAATGAATTTCATTAGAAAATACATATTTTCAGAAAAGGAACTTAAGCCTTTTCTCCCGCAGCAATGATTTGTGGGTAATACCCTTGCCCGTGGTCTGCATCGCTGCGGACTTGGGTGAAGCTAACCCAAGGATCACTATAATACGGTCACATACAGAATATTTTACAGTAATATGCAGTAAATATACTCAGTACTTGAATGCCTGACATCACGTAACCCGCTCAGGGTAACCTTTGTGTCATCTGACACCTGTACACACTGCACAAACAACATTCCTGACAATTACATCCACGCACTGTGGTCCTGTCCACCTGTCCAGGGCAATTGCCCAGTTGCCCATATTGTTAATCTGGCCTTGCCCTTTTGCACCCTTGATCCACACTTCACCTAAGTCTGCATTGATGCCGACTTTTGGCAAGTGTATACCCACAATCCCCCGCTGAGTAAGAATTTTGAGAAGAAGACGGAGCAATGGCTCAGGTGCCTTTACTAAAAATATGTATTTTCAAACGAAAGAAGTTTATTTAAGACAAGTTATGATCTTTTTTTCGAGCTCTGGATATTTTAGACTAAGATTTAATGTGGACAGCAATAAAGTTAATTAAAAAAGGTAATTGTGGTGTTATGGGCACCAGCCTGGCCATTTGGATGCAGGAGCCAGGATCACCCAGTGATCAGCCCGACACCGCCCCTCCTCCTTCTCACTTTCAGGCTGCTGAGGAGCACAGCTGACCTGAATCCCTCTGACGACCCACACCTGCGATAAAAAGGCTGTGCCTTCAGCAGCCTAGCAGGCCTCTAGGCAAGACCTGGTGACTTCTGCCAGGGTGATGCATGATCTGCGGGTTTGTGGCTGTGAAGTTTGTTTTGTTTGGGTTCCTGCCCATGTGGGGGTGGTGGGCAAAGAGAGGATGGACTCTATGGCCAGGGCGGTGCTGAGGAGTACTGTTGTGGACCTGGAGGTTGCCACGGGCTCCCCTGAGTATTGTTCAGCGACAGGCAGGGAGGCCATGAGATTGTGGCAGGCATCGTGGATGGTGGGGTTTTGAGTAGGAGCTTTTATGGGTTGCATGGTTTGGTGGGTGGCTGTGGGTCGGTCCTTGATCTTCGTAGGACTCGGTGGTCCTCACCCGGTTGGGGCATTGTGGTCTTTGAAGTGGGCTGTTTTTGGTGGGGAAACACGTGGACGGGAGGTGTGATTGTGGGGAGCCTGAGTCTGTGTGCCATGTTCTTCTGCACTGTGGACGATATGGTCGTGAAACGGAGGCCTATTTTTGGAGGTTGAGGGCTACGGGTCTGTCTGTTTTCTCTGCGGAGCTTGTTGGGTGTGGAGGACCGGCGTAGGGTGTGGGCCCTGATGTGGTTTCTGCATGTGGGGTTTATGAAAGGCTGTGATGCTCTCTGGCGGTGTGTTTGGGCGGCTGTGGCAGCAATACGCCTCTTGGGCTTCTAGCCTGCCTCCCTCACAGTCTTGGAGGCAGCAGTGCAGGCGTTCTGCTGTCCGCCAGGCCTCGTTTTTGGTTTAAACCCCTTTTGAATTGATGAATTTTAACTTTACAAGTTTAACCCTCCCACTGTCCTCATGGATGACCCTACAAGGAAAGTTGACCATTGAGCAGGATTGACTGAGGTCCACGTGGCAGGGGTGAGGTGGTGCTCACTCCTCACCCCTGCCACATGAACCCAAGGGATAAACCGTCAACCCTGCTCCATGGTCAACTTTCCTTGCGGGGTCACACCCATTAGGACAATAGGAGGGTTAAAGGTTAACTTGGTGGTGCAATTTAAATTGACTTTAGTTTTAAAAACACTTTCTGTTCTTGTAAAACTTTTGATTTTAACCAGGTGTTTCAATGTTGATAATTAGTCCTTTTAAATGTTAACTTTTTAGTCTTGTCTTTGTTTGGCATTATTTTAATAATGCTTATCAGCTGTTTGCACTTGTTTTCAGAACCTTTTATAACAATTAAACCCATTTTAACACCACCTGCTGGGGACGTAACAGCTGCTAATAAATATTGGGCATCCTGGCATGTGTCCCAGTCGATGACACGATGCTCCCTGTCCCAGCTTGGCACACTTGTACCACGCACTCGAAGCCTTGCTCTGAGTGCACTTCCCAGAAGGGCGCAGTGCGAGTATTGGGACTGGGCCTTTATTTTCTCACATTGGGTTGGTGAATCATGACTTTCTTCAGTATTAATCTGTAAAAAATAAAATGATAAAATTACTGTCTGATTTTTTTTTGGGGAATGTTTATAGTTGTGAACACAGAGAACTGACCTACAAACCTAGTCTTTACAGGTGATTAATCAGGTCCACTTGCAGTTTCTAGCACTAGGCTGGTCGACTGGGATCGATCTTGAGAACATAACACAGTCGAAACCACAAAACACAAAAATACAATTTAGAATATTTAAACAGCATTTCTTCTATGTCCTGGAAATAAAATTGATCTGATTTTATTTCAGCTTTGTGAGAAAAACAAGGTCTCAGGTGTTGATCGGAAGATTAACTTCATTTATGTTATTTATGTTAATTGTGTTATTAAAGCAAACCAATTAATTTTCATGAGGTCATTATTACAAACACAGCTCAGACATTCATGATGGAAAGATTGAATTGTGCATTAAACATGGCAAAATTTATGTTTTCATTCAAATGTTTTTGTTTATGTCAGTACAATCAGCAAGGCACCAAAGGGAATTGAACCTCGTCTCCTTCCAGAGAGTATCGTTACAGGCGCCTTTGACTTTTTGTGTTGACAAGGAAAAGGAAATCCTGCATCAAGAAATACACGAATGCAGGAAAAACAACGTTTTAGGCCCGATTCAAGATGAGTTACTTTAATGAGTTGTAAATGTTTTCTATTTGAATGTTTGGGAGGTGTTTTTAACTTAAAAATACGTTTTATGTTTTCATTTCTTTGGAGGGCGGCTCATTTTTCAGATTAGCAGTTGCTTTTCTCAGATTAGTCACTCAATTTACATCTGGTTCCAACTAAACCTACTTCTTTAACAGAGTTTTGTTCATTTTTTTCAATTTTTAAAAAGTGTTCTAAGGAAACCCAGTGGATTGCATCGAGTCACTGACTTGTTGTGTCAGTCTTTACAGCAATCCTCATACTGAGCAAGCATGCAGCGACAGTGGAGAGGAAAAAAGCCCCTTTAACAGCTAACCTCCTACAGACCCCCAGTTCAGCATGAACAGCCGCCTGCCTCGGCTGACCGGGGTATCGAGATGACACACCCATATTTTTCTCGCTAAGATTTTTGTAATCCGTTCGGAAGAAAGTGTAATGTACGGTTGGTTATCTGAGCCACACGGAACTTCATGTGCAGCCACTTACATTTCTTCACTAGAGGAAAGGATTGATTAGGAGCATGCACCCCCACACAGGATGCCTCAAAACAACCAGCTCGGCTGTGGGAAGTGTGGTATGTCCTGATTTTGGGGTCATCACCCCAACAACATGATTTTGGGCCTAAATAACACATAGCCACTCTCTTGTGCCAGCAGGCAGGTTCCTTTAGAAAATGTATTCAGTAATTTTCTATTTATTATTATTATTATTATTATTATTATTATTATTATTATTGTTGTTGTTATTATTGGAAATAACGCATCATACATAACTTTCAGAAATTGTGAAATCATTTAGAAGAATTGTCCCATGATCATTTTTCCTGTTGGACTTTTTCCAGCTGTACTTTGCTTTCACCACGAGATGGCGCCACAAACACGCACAACAGTAAAGATGAATGAAAAGCTGCAGAAATAAAACATCAGACATCAATTCTGTTTGCTTCACAGCCAGACAGGACACGGTTACAAAAAAATATAAATAAATAAAAATAAAACATTTTTCCCGTTTACGCTCCTGATTAAAACCAAGGGAAAAGTAGCAAATTTCACTTATTCTTGGTGTAATTATAAAGTGATTTTTAAAAATTAATCTTCGTGTTAAATTGTGACTTTTATTTCAGCATTTGGAGACGTTTGGATGAAAATGCGCAAATGAAACACTTCCCTGCTGCTGTCAACCGGTGCGGGACTGCTGAAGTCATTTTGGCATCGGGGACTCATTAAATCGACAGACCAAAGGAATGTGAGGAAAAAAAAAAAAGAAGAGTTTCCAGACTCGGGATGGGTCTTATGGGAGACGCACACCGACTGGGAGGCAGAGCTTTCGCAAAAGGAGCACATATGATGGTAAAATGAGCGCATGGAACTGCCCCCCTTGTTAAGTAGCTGATGGTTGAAGGAATTCTTCCCACTTGGAAAAAGGCTTTCCCCTCTTGGACATCTGCTGGAGGAGCTTCCACAAGGACCCGGCATCAGCTCCTGTTCATCTCCAGAGTGGGCTCCTCACAGTCACTTTTACCCGGAGGGCTTTTATAGGTGAGCACTTTTATTTCTGCTAAATCACTTTGTTGCATTTTAATCATAAAACACATATGTACACACACATACATATTTTTTTTCTAAAATTACAAAAAAAAAACTTTATTCTGAAGCATAAGTCATTGTGGCGATGGGATTACTGCTACTAAATTGATGCAAAAGTCAAATAGACAAAATTAACATTAATATCGCAGCTTTAATTTGTTATTAATGACATTGTAAACCAGTTTCATTGATGAAATAAAAATACAAATGCAGGTAAAAACATGACAAATGAACCAGGGCTCATTAAATGAAAATTTTAGTTATAATAATTATGATTACAGATTTGTGTGTGTGTGTGTGTGTGTGTGTGTGCGCTTGCAGTGTTGCTGCTTGTGCGCCAGGCGGGGTGCTGAGCATGTGGTTGTGCTCTTCACTTCTAAAAATGCCAGTTTAGGAGATTATCTTCTTGTAAATGTTAACCTCTAAAGAAAAGATGATTTCCAACAGACAAGGGTGTGATTTCTAACATTAAAGGGATTGAATGTTGGGGTGCACGTGTGTTTTTGTGCATATCAGATCTCTGGTGGAGGTGTTTGCCGCTGCCCTACAAGGACACCCGCACTCCGTCCCTGCAGGGCTCTAAACCACAGATCAGACGCTGCTGCATGAGCAGGTCTGCACAAAAATGATCAAAGCAACCAGAGAGTAATCAATTTCCAGCCACTGTCTTATGAAACCCAGACAAGCTTGTGTTAATAGTTTTTTTTATCCTTCATTACCAAACACCAGCAGTGTGTCATTCAGTACTAATTACATACCTCAGGGCGAGGGTGTGGACTGGAGGCAACAAGGTGGGGCTCTCATTGTGTAAAGGAGCTTTGATCTTTATGTTTTCATTTAAAAAAAATGAAACTCGTGGATTCATCTCAACCAGTTGTGTTTGTTTCACTTTGACCACAACACGTCTTCTCCCTTCGCCTGCAGACTGATTGATGTGCTGCTGATCCTTCAGAGTGAAACATGAAGATAAGGCTGTCGGCGGTCGCGGCGGCGGCCTTCCTCGCAGCCCTGCTGTCCTCCATAGACGCTCAAGGTAAACGAAACCACCTGGTCTCTCTCTCCTCTTACATAACTGTCTCTTTATCTCCTCCTCTCTCCTCTTTCACCTTTCATCTCCACTGGGAGGGAGGGAGGCGGGAGGCGCGGGGGGCTTCTCAGGAGCAGCTTTAATGTCAGTAAATTTGATCTCTGTCTTCCCCTGATTGTTTTGAATAAAGTCACAAAGTCATGTTGTGTGATTATGTGAGTGATTCATTGATGCTTTAATCTCACCCAAAATCCAGATTTCTTCTGTTTAATCTGTAATTTAGATTTATGAGCAGGTTTTTCATCAGATTAGGTCAATTAAAGTTTGTTTAATGTGTTTCCAGTGTGTTCCTGCTACTTTTAGATTTAGAATAAAATGAGTTTCCCCAAGCTAAATAGGAAAAATGCCAAAATTCTTGGTAATTAAGTTTATTATAATATTGTTAAGGATCTTGTTTGGGTTTAGAGCGGGCTGCAGGGTAAAGTTGATCTTTCATCGTGTCGTTGGAGCTCAAGTTTTCTAAAAGTTGCTTCCAAAGAGTAAAAAAACTTCAACTGTGAGCTCTGAAAGACTCGAATGCTGTGATGTGCTGCAGATATGTTGAACTCATTCATTCATTCAGTCATTTATTTAAAAGCTACTGAAAAAGCGGCATCTGCTTTCCCGCTTAAGTGTAATTTTCTGCCCATACGTGACATTTGTAGTCATACACGATTAACCGTAGTTTGGATGACTTATCGTGACGTCTTATTTCAAACATCTCAGTCCAAATAATTGCATCCGAGGATTTATAGTATGGAAACTTTTTCTGTCTTCCTCCATCCTTTGAGAGTTCCCTTGTCTGCCCTCACATATCTCCACTAACCGAGTGGAAAGATGAAATATGAGAGTAGCGAATGAATCCTCAGACGGCGCAAAGACAAAGAGCCTTTCTGAAGTTTTCTTTTCTTTTTTTTATTTTTTTGCGGCATCCGCAGAATCGCTGAGTTGCAAGACATATGGAAAGTTAATATGCACTAATGTTTAATGTCAGCACATGTTGCGGAATTACTTTGGCATCTGTCCGGCCTCTTTGGGGGGGTCGGTGTTCTGTCCTCCTCCCCTCGGTTGCTACGGTCAGGACTGCTGACTGGATGGAGACGGAGGAAACACAACAGTAGCCAGACTCGGGCCCCCTGGGAGCCAGAGGTGTTCTTTATTAGGAACGGATGGGACCCTCGTTCAAACAACAAGAGCGACCACAGAGTCTAAATAACACACCAGAGGTTGTTATTCCAACAAAACCACATCTTTTTTGTTTTAAACCAGAAGCACATTTGGTCAAACAGGCTGTAACAAATTATGACAACACTCAGACCTTCTCGCCAAGAAGCAACCCGAGTCGAGCAACTGCACTTTAAAGACCTTTCTGAATTTATCTGTCACACACAACTCTTCCTCCTACACATCAAGCACATTCTCTATACCCCCCCACCCCCACGTTTGATGCTGGAGTTGAAGAAATAAGGGTGAACACGGTCCACCGGGGCTCCTTGAGTTGAAATGCCAGGTTGGTGATCCTCCAATCACACTTTTACGTGTTTGGCAGGCTCGTGTTTGTCATTGCCTGTGAACTCCGTGTCCCACACTATGGCCTTCTCCTCATAGTGTATTTTACAATGATATTCTTGCCTGATATGCAAACAAATGACACACAGCTCCAGTGCATGCTCATCTTTCTAATTATTCTAGCAACAAACCACCAAATTAGTCAAGGTAAGGCTAACAAAATCAGCAAATTAGATGGAAAAGCAAGATTTCTACACTGTAAAAATGAAATGTTGGCTTTACTAAACCAAATGATGCCAACTGGTTCTGCGTAACCGAGTTGCATAAATGCAAAGAGATGTATTCATTATCATTTTAAAAGTAAATGTGTATTACTCTTTACCTTGACGCAGCTAGCTTTAGTGGACGTGGTTGACATAACTTGTTTAAGTAAATTCAACATTTATTTCTTAGGCTGATTAAATTAAATGCAATTTTAACACCAGCATGCAACACATACGCTCCTTTTTGATTTAGAGTTAAAATGCAAGCCAACTGTAAATATTTGTCCCTTTTATGTCGGCCATTTTTATAATGCATGCAAATTCACATTCACCCCTCCCCCCCCCCCAAAAAAAAACGAATATCATTATAAAATACGTTTGTCATCTCTGTCTGTGTGGCCCCAGCTGTACATGGAAAACTCCTCATTTGTCCAGTCGATCAAAGTTGTTGAGATAAACAACTTTCTCATGTACATGATGCATGACGCTGCCGGCCGATTTGGCCCGATTCGAAGACGCGTCCCGCTGCTGTGGACGTTTTTGTTCTATTTGTTGTATTCATCTACACCTTTTTCTCTGTTATCACACCTTTTTTTATTTGATTTCATTTGACTCTAAAGACGTTCTTTCATGCCTTCTCACGCATTTTGCTGCCAAAGAAAAAGTACACAAGAGTCTCCAGCGACGACTTGTGTGTTCTTTTTAAAGGTTTGCAATGGATGTGTGCCACTCACTCGTGTTAAAGAAACTTTTTTTGTGTCTGAAATATGTTTATATACAAAGTATATACAACATATGGTGTTCAGTTTTGACAAGATTAACTCGTCACTTTATGGCAATCTTGATTCCATTGTATAATCGGTAACTTGTCTTTTGTTTTTTATCCTAAACTCAGCTCAATCATAAGATAGTATGTGGTCGAGGCATGCAATGTAATGAATGCACTTAGCATGTGTTGTGTGGTTCACTCACTTTGGTAGAGTCTGTGTGAAGTTGTGCACACTGCCAGTGCTTGAGTTGCACGCCCTCCCCCCACCCAGTTGGGCAACTCAAACAAGTGCCATTTTCTGTCCAGGAAAAAAAAAAGAAAGAAAAATGGCTACTCTCACTCTCTTTTAATGTCGTCACTGTCGTAAATGGATGTGGACTGTATGTGCCTGCACCCCAACAACGAACAAGCGCACTTCAGCCGTGAAGTGTTTGTAGTTGGGATTGATGTGAATGCTTGAACAAACGCCTGACGCCCGTTTGATCAGAAACACTTTGATACACGTCTGTCTCCCATGTCGGAGTTTAACTTGATTTCCTCTCATTTGCAGTGGAGCCCCCCTCAGATTTGAAATTTAAAATTCTAAACGAGAACACGGTGGACATGTCGTGGATAAGACCCTCGTCGACGATAGAGGGCTTCAGAATACAAGTTGTATCAGACGCAGGTAAGAGTGAAGCCCGGCGTCGCTTTGGTACGACCGGACGAGCAACTCTCTAACGTTGCACCTGCAAATGCTCCTCCTCCTAGATGAACCGGCCAGAGATTTCACCCTCGGTGCAGACACAACCACAACCTTCATCACCAGTCTGACCCCTGACTTGGACTATACCGTGTCGATAAGCTCCTTTTACGGTTCAGAGGAGAGCATCCCTATCTACGGACAACTGACAAGTACGTAATCTCTTCTATGTACATTTTCCCTCTGAAGAGCCAGACATCGTAATCCTTTAAAGTGGTCTCAATCAGTTCTCAAGGACTTAGAAACCCTTAAAACATTTTAGCTGTCCATTTGGAGCTTCAGGTTTATCATAGCCTACAAATCAGACATAGAGCATTAAAATTAAAAGCCTTTTTTTCCCCACCCAAATTCATGGAAAGAGTGAAGTTATGCAGTTTCCACTTAGCCACTGAGAAATGTTGGAAAGTGATGAGAAATAACATCTGTTTACCGTCTCGGGTTGTTCTCTTTTCATAGCTTATGAATGCGGTTTTGATCCTGCGGACTGGCTTTTATGATGTGTTGATTTTCTAGACTTTCTCTCTCTCTCTGTGAAAAACTTGTACAGCACATTGAAGGTTTTAGCGAGGCAACTCACCAAGTTCTTCTTTTGTTTCAGTTCAGTCGAGTAACACCAGTGGACGAGTCAGGAGGCCGCAGTCAGATGCAATCAGTGAGTATGTTTACTGTGGTATCTACCAAAGAGACTGGACAGAAACAGGCTTTCCAAATCTTCAGATCTATTTTTTTAATTGTCACTGCGATGTTCTGTTTGTGGCAGAGCGGCCACCAGGCCAACGGGGTTAGGTTCGGGTAAAGGGACATAAACATTTTGAAGCTCAATATTGTGTTGCATACAATGGAATAAAAATTGTTTATAATTGTTTAAAGATTTTAGTCGTCGTCTTCCTCTGCTTATCCGGGTCCGGGTCGCGGGGGCAGCATCCCAACTAGGGAGCTCCAGACCGTCCTCTCCCCAGCCACCTCCACCAGTTCCTCTGGCAGGACCCCAAGGCGTTCCCGGACCAGGTTGGAGATGTAAGCTCTCCAACGTGTCCTGGGTCGACCCGGGGGCCTCCTGCCGGCAGGACATGCCCGAAACACCTCCCCAGGGAGGCGTCCAGGAGGCATCCTGACCAGATGCCCAAGCCACCTCAACTGACTCCTTTCGATCCGGAGGAGCAGCGGTTCTACTCCGAGTCCCTCCCGAATGTCCGAGCTCCTCACCCTATCTCTAAGGCTGAGCCCGGCCACCCTACGGAGGAAACTCATTTCGGCCGCTTGTATCCGCAATCTCGTTCTTTCGGTCATTACCCAAAGCTCATGACCATAGGTGAGGATTGGGACGTAGATCGACCGGTAAATCGAGAGCCTGGCTTTCTGGCTCAGCTCCCTCTTCACCACGACAGATCGGCTCAGCGTTCGCATCACTGCAGACGCCGAACCAATCCACCTGTCGATCTCGCGATCCCTCCTTCCCTCACTTTTTTTTAGTTAGATAAATAATCAATATATGAATATATTTTTATATCTAGATTTTAGTTGTACTAGAAAAAAGGATTCAAATTTTATTCAACGAGACCAGGAGGTTTTCAGATTAAAGTGCATCCCTGTAGACCCTGCCAGTTTTCTTTCAATAGACGTCTTAAACGTTCCAGGAAATTACATTTTTGATTTAAATCCCAGCAGATTAGGGTCAGAAAAGTTGAACCTCAGCTGAAGGTTTAGTCTGCAAAGCCACATTTCAGCCTCCGTCTGCTGGAATAACTACAGCAGCCCGACCATCATCGCATTTTCCCTTTGACGCCTGATTTAGTCCAACAAGCTGTCAGAGATTAGATTTTTATTTAGACTTAAAGAAATTAGTCAGTGTTGTAGAAAAATAGGCAATATTTTATTTTATTATATTTTTACCATTTTTGACTTACTTGAAACAGAAAAAATGTGTGCATCTTTCTTCACATCCATCAGTAACCAGTACAGTAGATGTTTTTAATCCGGATTAATCAAAAAGCTTTAATGAAATATTGTTTCTCTACCTGTTTTTTGACAGAGTGCTCCGTCAGTGCAATAGCAGATTTAGTTTTTCTGGTGGACGGCTCTTGGAGTGTGGGCAGAGAAAACTTCAAACACATTCGTAGCTTCATTGCTGCCCTAGCGGGGGCCTTTGACATCGGAGAGGACAAGACCCGAGTGGCTGTGGTTCAGTACAGCACTGATACTCGCACAGAGTTCCCCCTCACCAGATACACAAGAAGAGGAGACCTGCTTCAGGCTATAAACTCCCTACCATACAAAGGAGGCAACACTATGACTGGTAGGGTGCTCATCAGCAGGGTTTATGTTCATTGGTGCAAGAGAGTGAAACATTAAAAAAAATCCATGTATACCTTTCATTTTTAAAGGCGACGCCATTGATTATCTGATCAAAAACATCTTCACTGAAGCTGCTGGATCAAGGAAAGGTTTTCCAAAGGTAGCCATGATCATCACTGACGGAAAATCCCAGGACGCAGTGCAGGAGCATGCTGAAAGGCTTCGGAACATAGGAGTGGAAATTTTCGTCCTCGGTATGTTTTATTATTCAGTGTTTTGCTAAACTGTGCTCCCCCCACGCAACTGTCTGCCTGTTCTTGGAAACCGTTTGATTTTCCATCGGTTGTTCATCATAAGAGTTTACTCAGAAGAAATAAAAAAGGAAAATAGTGTCGTTTTTCATCTGACTTGAGTAATATTCCAACAAGATGTGTGACATCTGCAAAGTGGGTTGGAGGAACACACGAGTTACTGGTGCTGTCGTACATTTTTCCATGTAGGTATCAAAGGAGCAGATGAGGATGAGCTCAGGGAAATCGCCTCCACACCTCACAACAAACACGTGTACAACGTGCCCAACTTTGACCTGATCCAGGACGTCCAGAGAAGGATCATCACTGAAGTTTGTTCTGGCGTTGATGATCAGCTCAGCTCTCTGGTTAGTGGGGAAGAAAGTAAGTCCCACCACATTTGAACAATGAGGGTTCTATACTATCTGTTCTGGACTACAATGGTGAAGTACTTTTTACTTTCCAACAAACCCTTTTTATGTTTTGTGTGTTTTTCTCCAGTGGTGGAGCCTGCGTCTAACCTGCAAGTTACAGAAATCGCATCAAAATCAATGAGGGTGACTTGGTCCGCATCCCCAGGAGAAATTACAGGCTACAAGATCACCCTCAATCCCATGGTACCTGGAATGAAGCGTCAAGAGCTGTACACTGGACCTACACAGACATCCATCAATGTTCGTGACCTTTCCCCTGAGACAGAGTATGAAATCAGTTTGTTCGCCCTCAAAGGTCTGACACCAAGTGAACCCATCCTGGATCTGGCAAAGACCCAACCTGTCAAGGTGCTAACAGGTAAGCGTAGTCTACGATTGTTTAAACACACTCATGTATTGTTGTTAAACCTTGAGGTAATCTTTGATTTCCTCTCTTTTTTTTCCAGAGTGCTCTTTGGGAGTGGATGTGCAAGCTGATGTGGTCCTACTGGTTGATGGCTCCTACAGTATTGGATTAAACAATTTTGCCAAAGTCCGTGCCTTTCTGGAGGTCCTGGTAAATTCCTTTGACATTGGACCAAACAAAATCCAAATCAGCTTGGTCCAGTACAGCCGTGATCCCCACACTGAGTTCGCCCTAAACACTCACCATGACATCAACGCCGTGGTCAAGGCTGTCCGTACCTTCCCCTACCGAGGTGGTTCCACTAATACTGGCAAGGCCATGACCTATGTGAGGGAGAGGATCTTCGTCACAGCCCGGGGAGCTAGAGAGAACATTCCTCGCGTCATGGTTCTGATTACAGACGGAAAGTCATCGGACTCATTTAAGGATGCTGCCACCAAGCTGAGGAATATTGATGTGGAGATCTTTGCCGTTGGTGTGAAGGATGCAGTGAGGTCAGAGTTGGAGGCTATTGCTAACCCGCCGGCAGACAATCACGTTTTTGAGGTGGAGGACTTTGATGCCTTCCAGAGGATTTCCAAGGAGCTGACTCAGTCCATCTGCCTGAGGATTGAACAGGAGCTGCTAAAGATCAAAATGAGAAGTAAGTAGAAGAAAACACGAGGTGATGTCAGGAAAACTTCAAACAAGGCAAAATTATGTTCACTCAACGTGACACTGTTGCGGTTGCAAGTTGGAAAAACTCAGAGATTTGCTCATCATCGTGCTCAACGACCGGGCCGATTTTATCAGCAATACCTGCTAAAGATCAAACGTTTGTGTACGAATGATTTATGAAAAAACATCGAAAGAAAGGCTGAAATATATTTAATGACGTGTGATTTGGGGAGGACAAGGGTGACATGCTCCTCCTTCTCCTGAGGTAGTTGGGATCCATTCGTGATTTCTGCTTATTTGTGCTGAAATGGGGTAGAACGTTATGTTCATGTTAATGAGGTCTAGTGACCAGATATTCTAAATGATTGTTTAAAATTTAGATCTTTAACCCCTCCAACACCACTCAACCCCCCCCCCCCCCGACTCAAATTCTTACAAATTCTTCTTTTGCAGGTCTTCTTCCACCCAGAGACTTGAGGTTCTCCGAGGTTACCTCCAGAAGCTTCCGTGCAACATGGAAGGCTCCCGAGGCAGACGTTTTGTCTTACCTAGTGCGTTTCCGCAAGGCTGAAGATATCCTAGGCGACTATGTTTCTCTGATAGTGCCTGGTGATACCACCACGTCCATTCTTCCCCACCTTTATCCCCTCACCACCTATGAAGTCAACGTCTTTTCTCAGTATGATAAAGGAGACAGTTTCCCTTTGACTGGAAACGAAACCACCCTAGAAGGTAAAATATTTGCTCAGATTTGCAATAAAACTTTTGAATCGAGAAAAGAGTCGGCATTAATGATCTGATTTCCTGTCAGAGCAAGGAACTGTGCGGAATCTACGTGTCACAGAGGAGTCGACCAACAGTTTCAGGGTGTCCTGGCAGGCTGCTCCCGGCCCGGTGATCAGATACCGCCTGACCTATGTTCCAGTCAGCGGCACAGGAGAAATACTGGAAGCTCAAACCCTTGGCCCAGAAACTACCATAGTTCTCCAAGAGCTGTTCCCAATCACCACCTACCGTGTGTCTGTGTCTGCTGAGTACTCAACTGGCATCGGTGACGAAATGCAAGTTGATGGAACCACCAAGGAAGGTGAGTTGGGAAATTTGTTTTAGAGAGGAAGACTTGTAAACCTGTGGTTGTCCAAATTAGTTTTCTCATCCAGCGTTGTCTTCTTTCAGTCCGTGGTTCTCCTCGTGACCTTCGTGTTTCTGATGAGACAATATCTACAATGAAACTGGCGTGGCAGGCCGCTCCGGGGAACGTCGTCCAGTACCGCATTGCCTACAAACCTGCAGAGGGAGGTGAGAGGAAGGAGATTTCTGTCAAAGGAGACACCACCCAGGCTGTGCTGAAGAACCTCCAGCCAGCTACTGAGTATGAGCTGTTTGTTACGGCACGCTACTCTACTGGCATGGGCGATCCCCTACTGGGCACTGGAACCACCTTAGAAGGTAAGACATCAAACAATGTGACACCTCCACAGCCTGGTACCGTTGTTTTGATTGTCGATGCGCTGTTTTGCTTTGCACCCTTGGGGTTTGTACCACTGTGGAGATAAACGTATTACCGTGTCCGGCTTCGTTTCCAGAAAACCTCAGCCATTTACATATGGTAATTTAGGGAAATCTCTCTTTTAGCATTTCCAGATTTCCAAGCCCTGGCTTGGGTTAGGATTATCCCACATTGTTAGACGTTGCCAGACTGCATCATCTGGTATTCCTCATCAGAATACTAGATTATAATTTAGGGAGTTGCAGTTTTAATTTGCAAGTTTGGTTAATTATCAGGGATGTGGTTTGTGAAGAGAAGACAGGACGTGGCACGTGATGCAAGTCCTTTGGCGCAGATGGGTTGGGGAAGCTTTGCCGCCCATGAAGATGGAAATAAGTGTAGAATTCTTGTAAACTTTTAAAACATAAGGAACCGCTTGGAGACTACCTCAGTTTGGTAATAACTTTATATCATGGCTTGCATGGGATGTAAGATTTAAAGCTTCACAGTCGGTGAGATGACATATCGATGGCTTAGTCATCAACCCAGACACAACTTTGCTTTTGCTGTAAATAATTGCTGCTGATTGCTTGCCTTCAGTCGAACACGTCTGACTAAACTCAGCCGTCAGCAGCTGTAGGCCAGCTGTGGGGTTGTGTTGCAAGGATCCCAACAAAAGATGGCCTGGTCTTCTGTTCATCTCACACAGAGCAGGAAGATTGTTGTGGTGTCTCACCACAGGAAAGGAAGTCAGAGAAAGCGAGCTAAGGCGGGGCGAGGTTGGGAAGGGTCAAGAACAAAGAAACTTTGTCTAACAAGGATGAAAATCCCAGTTTGTCAGCTTCAGCTTCAAAATCTGAAGAGCGTACTGTTTAAATAAAGGACTCAGCTAGGGTAATCTGGGGTAGATGTTGGTTTCTGAATTTGGTTACAAAATAAAATCATTTGCTTTGGATAAAGATGGATGACATGCTTATGGTAAGGTAGAGTGGATTACTGTTTTGGCCAAACTCTTCAGGAAAGGGCAGAGAGGAAATTAGGATTGCCTGGATTCAATTATGTGTTCCTTCTTTGGGTGCTTGAAGATCACACCGACTTTGCAAAAATAGGAAAGAAGTTGGAACTTATTCCATTTATCTTTGTCTGTGCCAGCACGAAAACAGAGCGGTGGCTGTCTTTAATTATGCCCAAGGTTTGCATGAGCTAAGCTGGATTCTCATCTGGATGCATTTCAGCGCCATAAACTCGGGTTAGTAGGATTTATTAAAGCGAGTTTTAGTATTTATTGTTCACGATGATTCAGGAAACAATTAATGCAAATCTTTGCCTTTGCAAGAGCCTTGTTTGGATTACAGAATAGACTTCCGAAGGTCAAATCCGTGCTGTCGTCAGTCACACACCCACTCAGGAAAAGCCTCAGTGACAAAGCACATTTCAGAAGCTGTGAAACGGTCTAGCCACAACAATAATCTAACTGTGTTTAATGCCATTCATCACAACTTTCCCACTCTGTGAAGTCAGTGTGGGCAAAAAAAAAAAAAAAAAAAAAAAAAAACTGGAAGAGAGTGACTTCTGCACAAAGAGCTCCCTATGTGGCTTGCTCGAGGTGCAAGCCAGCACAAAAGCCTCGGGCTGGACAGAAACCTCCTGAACTGACTCATTCAGAGCACAAAAGGTGCCACGAAGCGTCCTGAGTCGAACCAGGATATTATACACAAACACGGTCAAATTATTTACTTAAGAACAGGGAGTTTTAGTCAGCATGTGGAAGATGTTACCTAAGATTACCTGGAAGGATGGGTGAGCTGTCTGTCTTGTCTCAAGGAAAACTGTCTGCACATCTTCCTTGAGGGTGGAGCAAGAGACAGGCAGAGGCAGAGGCAAGTGGATGAGTGGAAAATAAAATAAAATAAAAACGGCACTTCAAGATGTGAAGTACAATGCCTCGGGCTGTCTCGGTGAATCAAAAGAGGTCATATGTTCCGCAGTCAAAGCTGGAAAATTGTAGCCACTTTGCAAAGTGATTAACTGCTTGCATGGTACCTGGAACATTTTCAGATTCGGGTTACTGGCTCTAATTTGCAGTAGAGCACATCACCAGGTTAATTCACAACATCTTTCTTTGATTTCCTCCTAAACTGATACCTCCGGCACATTTTTAGACCCTGTCTGTGGCCTTGTCATGCGAGTTTTCTCCACCTTTGCAAAGATCCTGTGAGGTGGAGCCAGGAACAGTCAGTCTTGGCTGACAGAACCTGAAGACTTCACCTTTTTGGTGCATGAGCACCCATAACCTTTCCAAGAGAAATAAAATGAGAATAGTTAGAATTTGGGCACTGGTGCTAAGATGTATTTTTTTTTTCCTGGAGTCATTTTAAAGCGGTCTAAAGCCGGGCGTACACTGTGCGACTTTTTCACTTGCAGCGTTCAGCTTCAGCTCAAACTGTACGACTTCCTCGCAGAGCAGATCTCACGAGTCATGTGCTCACACTGCACGACCCAGTTCTCGCATGCGACCTGACCGCTCACACTCTACGTCTGGTAGCAACACGTCGGCCCTAAAAATATGCTAAAAATAGCAGTTTTTACTCAACACGTCAGACTTTTTTTGTCTTGTCTTGCCTGTTGTCCTTCGGGAGTGCTGCAGGAGGACACACAGGGATTTATGGGGGTTGGATGAGGAAAACGAAATAAAGAAAGTAAATCTGTGTTTTGTGATCAGTTTAATTTGACATGAACACGACAAACACGCTTTCTTGACAATCTTTGTGAGTAAAAAAACGTGTAGAAACAAAAACGAACAACGTGTGTTATTAGGGAAATAGCGAGCGGCGTTGATGCAGGATTGCGCATGCGCCGTGAGCGGTTCTGATACATTTTGGGTCGCAGCTGCTCGCAGCGTCGCTTCAACAGTGCGATACCCTCACGAGGGATGAGCAAAATTTTAAACACGCCAGAAGTCCGTGCGACCTCACGACTGCTGATCGGCAGCTGGTCACGTGGTGTTAATCGCCTCTCGTAACCCCCTGTACACTACACGACCGCTTGGCGCAAAACTCGCCCCGATGTCGTGGATTCTCGCACGACTGGAAAATCGGCTCAAAAAAGTGAAAAAGTCGCACAGCGTACGCCCGGCTTAAGAAAGCATTTAGCCTAATCACTGAAAAATTTCTACCTTTGTCCAAATTGATTACGACATATAAAAGACACATAATCCAATCTTTTAAGACAAAAGGGCATTGCTGCAGCAGGGTGAAGTTTAACGTCTCTTTTCCTTGATTCTCATTTAGTTGACATATTTCTGGCTGCAGATGTGAAAGTTATGCAATCCCAGCAGAAGATGATATCTAGTCATGTCATATGTGGTTTTGCTTTAGACATCAATGTGAATTGTGCAAGCTGCTGTTGTTTCAGATCTTCATTAAAAGCCCTTTGCCTTCAAACGGATGATGGAGTATGGTCTGCTAAATGGAAGTGGCTGTAATCCTTTCTCTGTGATAATTATGGCTGTAAATTACCAAGCAACACGCGAACACGCTTCTTTCAAAAAAAGTGACAAAAGATTTGCTGCTTGGCTCCAAACTGCAGCAGCGCTTGCGTGCCATGTGTTTGCGTGCTTTGCCTTTCCCTTTTAAACCGTCTGCAGAAGTCATTACCTTGTGATCTCCTGGCCTCACGGTTCGCTCGCAGCCGGAAAAGTCAGTCAAGTTCATGCGCCTCATTCCGCCTTGCAACGATAAATCTTCTAATGCGATGATCTGGATATTTGTAAGCGGCCCACGCTGTTTTCATGGTTCTCCAAAATCTGGAACTCTTCATTAGTTTGTGGCTGAAGAAGCATCCTTTGCTCTTCAGATCGGTTTCCACGTGCAACTGAGAGGGAGAGGGTGGGTAGTGACAGTCTAGTGTGATTTTTGCTTAAATGTGTGTTTCATTCACGGTACATTTGAGTTACAGATCATTCTTTATGTTGTGTTATTTATAACAAAGTGCTTTTGTTGGGTTTGACAAATGAGATTTAGAGTTGGACCACCCTGCTTCAAGGTTCTGCTGGGCCTGTGATTATATTCTCATCAGCGGCCGGCGTCTTGGGTTGGGTGCTAGAGTGTGGGCATCCTCGTGTGACAGATCTGGCACTATCCAGACCAGAGAGCCTACCTCAACATTGGGTATACCTCTCAGCCAAGCATCTGCTGGCTGTCCATCATGAAACACATCCATTAAATTCCCTCCGCAGCGCTTCCGACTATTTCTTCTGTCACGATAATCCCCCAGGAGAAATGAGTAGAAAAACAAGGGGGCACGCTCGGCATCTGCAACTGTAGAAAACACACTTTGTGGGTCTGGTTTCCTCCGCTTCAATGGAAAGTTCAAGTTGAGCCGGGAGAGGAAATGTGATTTGCGATGGTTTTTGCAGAAGTTTTTCCAAAGGGCTTCCAGAAAATCCCGTTGCCCAGACGGACAGAGAGATCCTGAGGGGTTAAAGTGGAGACAGATGAGTGAGGGTTGGTGGTTTATTGCTAGAGTGGCTCCTTGTGTTGATTCCTTTAAATCTCCACACAGCTGCTCTAGAAATCAGCACCAGTTTGACAAAACAATCTCTGAACTAAAAGTTGGTACAAGCCCATCTATCTCACACCAGTTGTTTTACACTGACCTGAATCAAAGTACCCTTTTCTCATTCTGTTGGTTTCGTTCTGCCCACAGAACTCGGCTCGCCCAGGGACCTGGTCACCAAAGATGTCACCGACACCAGTTTCGGAGTGTCCTGGGTCGCTGCGCCTGGGAACGTCCGACAGTACCGGATCACGTGGAAGTCTATGTTCAGCGATGAGGCCGGGGAAAAAACTATCCGAGGGGACACCACGGCCACCGTTTTAAATGGCTTAACCCCAGAGACGCGCTATCAGGTGTCTGTGTTTGCAATCTATGGCCACGGAGAGGGTCAGCCATTGGATGGAGAAGAAACTACAGACAGTAAGTTTATTTTTTCTCTTCTGGCCAATGTTTTAGGTGCAAACATTGCACAAGGCATTAACGCCTCTTACTGTATATAAATGGATCACTTATCCTTAGCCTTACTAATCAATAAAATTAGCATTGGGCTGCCATTTGTATAGCGCCCAGCGTTCAACTTTGTGGCTTCAGTATCTTGGCCAAGGACACTTCGGCACATGGCCTGCAAGGCCTGGGGATGGATTAGAGGACAACCACCTTCCCCACTCAGCGACTGCTAACCTGACAAAAAAAGAGTTCTGCACTCGTTTTTTTTCAACAAATTAGCTTTGGTCGCTAATATAAATGAAGGCCTAGCATCTACTAGCTGTGAGGTGTGCTCTGCTGTCTCCTGGCTGCAAAACCAACACAGCCTTCCATGATCGCGAGCCAAGGTGGGCGAGGCCACGACCGTGATGTGGGAGAGACTGGCTTTTTTCTGATCTGACCCTTTCTCCACCTATTTCCTCCATGCAGCCAATGCAGGCGACAGGTGTTTAAGACCATTTTCTTGTGCAACCCCAAGTGACAGATCAAATTAAAAACAGAACAATTATTAAGGGTTCTCAGTGAACTAACTTGTTAAAGTTTCACAACGAAGTAAAAATCTTTGATTTTCCACCACACGTCCAGTTTCAACTTTTCTTTTTGGATTTGATCAAAGCTTCTCCTGATTCTGCCTTTTCACATCTTAACGATCGTGCAATGGTGCTGCAAATAAAACGTAGCGGTGATGTAATTTCCGAGACACCTGCACAGTCGTCATAGGAGACGTCCGACAGAAACTGGCCGCCCTCCTTGTTAGACTATACTCGCGCTTTGATGGGAAAAGCCCGTTGGATGGAAACTTGAACCATTTGGGAGGGATTTATCCACCAGTTAGTCGAATGGAATGTTCTCCCATAAAACTATTTCCATCCAACGGCACAGTTTATTGATTCTGGCCAGCTGAGGTGGCACATACATCAAATACATCCAGATTTTCAACTTAAATGATCACATTCTGCACTCCTATCATTGCCTTCTCTTTTGGAGCTCCACATAAATCAAAGGTCTCGTTGGGTCGAACTTGGACGTGTTGCTTTTTTCCATGAATAAAAGCGCGCCATCTGAATGCTTTCCCCAGCTTTCTGAAACCTTTGACTGTTCACATTATTGTTACAAAAAATCAGTTTAACAAACACAAGATAAAAAAAAAAGAACCAAAGATTTGAGCTTTTCTTTCAAATCCATCCAGTAACCGTGATCAGTTGTGTAAATTTGGGCCTTTTTGATGTACATTTCTGGAAATATTTGAGTAGGTTTATATTTGCACGCATATGGAAACCAAACTTTAGGCGTCCAAGCCTGTTACTGTTTAGGTTACTTAAAGCAGGAAATCCATGCTGCTTATGGCTCTGAAGGAATATTGGGTGGTTACGAGTGGATTCATCACAGATTCCCATTTGAAAAGCATAAAAAATCTCAGCCACTCATCATCACTCCCCTTTGATGTTGTTTTTGCAGTTTCAGCTGCAAACAGAGCCATTGTTGTGTCCGACGAGACGGAGAAGAGCATGAAGGTGACGTGGCAGCCGGCACCTGGAAACGTAGTCAACTACCGAGTCACTTACAAACCGCCAGGAGGACGGCAGCTGGCAGCTAAAGCCCCCGGTGGGACCACCTCCCTTGTGCTGAGACGCCTAACTCCCCTCACTACCTACGAGATCACCGTTGTGCCAGTTTATCGCTCTGGAGAAGGCAAAGCGAGGGAAGGAGAAGGAACCACTTGTACGTTGGTCCCAATTCAACTACATCCTGGTTACAAGAAGCAGGAAACACCAATTTATTTGAAAGTTTTTCTTGATTGTACATTTGTTTTCCTCTCCAGTGTCTCCCTTCAAGGGCCCAAGGAATCTCCAGACTTCAGAGCCCACTAAGACCAGTTTTAGAGTAACCTGGGACCCGGCACCCGGCGACGTTAAAGGCTATAAAGTCACTTTTCATCCAGCTGAGGATGATATCGACCTGAAAGAACTCCTGGTCAGTCCGTACGACAACACTGTGGTTCTGGAGGAGCTCAGGTGTGTCTTCAAGCTGGTTTCTCGTTTTAGCAACTGTTCAGTTTACTATAGAAATAAAATGATGTATATTTTGGTCCACAGAGCTGGTACCAAATACACAGTGAGTGTGTTTGGTATGTTTGAGGGAGGAGAGAGTATGCCGCTGGCTGGAGAGGAGAACACCACATACTCGGATGATCCTGATCCTCTAGCTTTCCCTGAACCAAGTAAAGTTCAAGGCTTTTTCTGGCTTAAAACGCACTCAAATGTGATTTAAGCTGCATTGTTTTAATTACAAAACCAAAGAACACGTTGGAAGTTCCAACAAGCAGAGCTCCTCTGTTGTTTTTCGTCTGCCATCGCCTTTAAAGCGTCGTCTCCAGCTTGTCATGTCTCCCACGAGCTTCAAGACTGAATCACATAAGAAACTTGGGAAAACTACTCTAAACACGAGCTCCATAAAAGACAAAAAGGATCTTTAAATGTTTACCCTCAAAGCGAATCGGCTCATGCAAAAGGCAGTTCCCCATGTCTCGCTTTCATCCCGGTGTCACTTTGGGGTTTTATAAAACCAGTTTCCAGTGGTTTAGAGGCTGTGGTGATACAAGCCATGCGCTGACGTTCTGTTTGCAGGTTTTGAATGTTTTACTGCCCAGTGAGTCAGAACAGGGCATGCTCTCGGGGAGCGTTTTGGACCTGTGAAGGTCAGTGTGACTCAATGCTCCTAATAAGGAGAGTTTGGGGGAATTTTTGGGATGGGGGAAGGTGACAGGGAACGACTTGGTCCTCTCAGCAGTTCTGTCTCCACACTAAATCGCCACTTTCAGGACTTTGCTACGACGTCAGAATACCATGACCATTTCAGCAGTGAGTGACGTCACTAATCAGCACCTAAAGGCGTCCACGGATGTTAATTCTTTTAAAAAAGTTTTATTTTGTTAAAGTATGCCATAAACTATTCCATTTGGGGAATGCTGAAAGTCAAAACCAGTGTTTAATGATCACAGGAATAGCCGTTTTATTAATTAATTTTTTTTTTCACGGTGCTCTGTAGGAGCGGCAGAAATTATAGCACGGTGGGGAATTCCGCCGCTTCTTCTGTTTTTGGGAGAAACGGAGATTTTAAAACAGCATCAATGATGCTTATTTTCTTCTCCTTCCACGTCACTTCACTGGCAGCTCTTCCAGTTTCACAAACGTCGATTGTTTGGCAATGGTTGCTGATATAATGTCCTACCAAATTACGACCAATCAGCATGAGTTAACCACCAGTACCAGAACAGGTCATTTGGGAGTACATACCCCAGTCTGGGTACTTTGTTGGTACCTGAAATTACCCGGAAAGTTGTCCTGTTGAACTGGTGACGCGTGTGTACCATGAAGCTCCGATAGTGGACACAGGCCCTAATATCACCTCAAATATCCCTTCAACTTAAATTAATACATTCTGCAAAAGCAGAAATATTCCATGTTATTCCCATTTTTTTAGGAATTGGCTGCTAAAAATTGGCAGGTGCGTTTTTTGTTTTTGCAGAGAACAAGAAGGTCTGCTGTTTTTAACACAACCGAGACACGTTTATGTCTGCAGCTGTCTCACTCGTGTGGAAGGACAGTTTAGATGAGTCTGTTCAAGTCTTGGTGTTATTTACAAATGAGTAGAAACTTAATCTCATCAGTTTTAAAGTGAGCGTGATCCAAAACTGGACTGCACTTCCTGAGTTTTACAGCTTAAAACCAAATTTTATTCCAAAACGTGAAAACCTGCCAGTGTTGTGGAAACTCAACAAGCCTCCAGCTTTCAGCGATTTCCCGTCTCACAATGGTGGCTCAAGATTTTGTTGTCATAGTTTTGAGAAGTACCGACACAAATCACCAGTTTGTTTCTGGAACGCTGCACTTTGTTTATTCCAACCGTGAGATGTTTCCAGAAGCTTTTCCTCCTTGCTCATTCATGTTTACCCTCCGCTGTTCACAACACGTCGTTTTCTTTGACAAGATCAGACTCAAAGAAACGAGAGACGTTGAAAAGTTCCTTTAAGGTTTCCCAAAGGAAAATCAAATGGTCCCAGTGAATAAAAAAACCCCGTCAGGCCCACTGTGTCTCTATTTCACCCTGACCCTGTTTTGCTAGTCCGTTTGTTAGAAATAATGTGTGCTAACAAACGTATTTTATACTCCTGCAGGTTTTCATGACAGTTTGTAAATCAACAGTTTTCAGTTTGCAGCGGTTAGGTCAACATCTGCCCGCCACCGCTACACATCTGCAGCCCTTGTTCAGCAGTTGGGATCCCTCCTCTGTCATCATGCAGGTGTTTAACAAACGGGATGTAAATGTCATCCTGCTGCTCTGGAGCCCACGTTAGTCCCGCCGGTGGAAACATGTGATGATGGGCCACTGGAGGCACGATCCTCCTTCGGGACTCATTTGAAGGAAAAATATGCTTCAGGAAGGAAGATGATTACGCCACCTGGAAAACCAAAATGATGCTGTTATGTTTGTGGTTGAAAAAGGAATTTGTTTGGTCTTCTGAAACTCTCATCCTTGAATTTTCTTCTTCACCTTTCACATTTCCCTAATTGCCATTTTTAATGTCATATTTCATCTTTGTTTTGCTCATTGGAGCTGAAATGCATCTGGTTTGAGTTTTGCGCATCACAAACCTGCTTCTGCCCTGTCAGATGTCATGTGTAAGACCACGGCTCAGGCCGACATCGTGCTACTGGTGGACGGCTCCTGGAGCATCGGGCGTCTTAACTTCAACACCATCCGCGCATTCATCGCTCGTATGGTGGGAGTCTTCGATATTGGTCCTGATCGGGTTCAGATTGGTGGGTCTGAGGAATCGCATTCACAGGTTATTTGAAATGAAAGCCTTCCTCTGACGAAGACGTTGGGTGTCTTTAGGACTTGCACAGTACAGCGGAGATCCGAGGACTGAATGGGACTTGAAAACCCATCGGACCCGGGAGTCTCTCCTGCAGGCTGTGAACAAACTGCCCTACAAAGGAGGAAACACCATGACAGGTACTTCCATCGCATCCGTTGTGTATTTTTGTGATTAAAGAGGAATAACTGATATTCTGTAATGTTTGAACTGCAGGCATGGCTTTGAACTACATCCTAAAGAACAATTTCAAGGAGAGCCTTGGGATGCGACCTAGTGCCCGTAAAATCGGCGTCCTGATCACTGATGGCAAATCCCAGGATGACGTCATCGTCGCCTCCCAGAACCTGCGAGATCTGAGCATCGAGCTCTACGCCATTGGTAAGCAAACATGACTTCCTTAAAGCCATCGCCAACCCCGCCGGACGAATCCGACTCACAAACTCAGCGGCTTGATTTACTTTAGGTGTGAAGAATGCTGATGAGAACGAGCTGAGGTCCATTGCCACGGATCCGGATGAAATCCACATGTACAACGTGGCTGATTTCTCCTTCCTGCTGGACATCGTGGACAACCTGAGTGACAACCTCTGCAACAGCGTCAAAGGTCCAGGTATGTTTGAGTTTGATGAAAGGGAGGGAATCAAAGAAAACCCTCAGGGATCAAAGCATCTGCTCTACGTTCAGACTTGATTAGCAGCTCACAGACATCCGATCAAATCCTCGGCTAAAAGTCTGGATTAATATGGGAAACAGCATCAGATCCAGATCCAGCCAAACTCCTGGAGATCTATTATTTGCTGCTTCCTCTAATATTTTACCAGCTCCCCTGGGAAGGGAAATAGCTTCCTCCTTAATGAAATTAAAGCGCTACTTGGGAAGTATCGGCTTTATAGCTTTAATAAGTACCATGCTGTCTAGGGTTCTGCTGGGACTTGCAACCGGAGACGTGCTTGTGTGCGTTGTCAGCTTTAAGAAAAGATGAATTTATTCAGCGATTGGAGGTTAAACAGGAAACCTTTTGATGTGTGAACAGGAGGAGCCCCCGACGCACCCACCAATCTGGTGACATCAGAGGTGACTCATCAGTCCTTCAGAGCCACCTGGACCGCTCCCGAAGGCCCGGTGGAAAAGTACCGAGTGGAGTACATGACCGTATCAGGAGCTCCCGAACAGGTACGGCCAGTCATAAACTTCCGCGTCAGCTGAGAGCGTCTCAGTGGGATGTTGGAAGTCTGGGATATTAGCGGGAATCTCCAGTCAAACCTCCGTTTTCAGTCTCCAGTTTGCGCTGGCCACTAGTCCGGTGTCTAATTCTATTACAGCCTGATACAGAGTGAAGGAAGACAAACACACATCTCCCTTTAGAGGGTTGGAATGATCGCTCCACTGGCCAGCAGGGTTTTACCTCCTCGATGTGAGGAAGAGATGAGCGAGTGGTGTCTGAATCCAATTACACTCCAGGAGGTGTTTTTTTTACCATCCCCCAAAGGTTTTTCTCCATAAGTGAATTCTGTAATGCAGTTTGTTTTTATTGTCTGTGAATTCAGACAGAAAACACGCACACTCATAAGTTCATTCAATCTAATGCATTTATTTGTTTTGAATGGAAACATTTGTGCATTTCTTTTACTTACCCGAGATTATCTGTCACCCTGTTCTTTTCTAGGTGTTTGTGGACGGTACAGAGACCACCGTGGTTCTGCAGGGCCTCACACCTCTGACCAAGTACCTCGTCAACGTCTACTCGGTTGCAGGGGAGGACAGCAGCGAGCCACTAAAAGGAACTGAAACAACACGTAAGTCTTTGTTTTTAAACCCTTTAAACCAACTTCTGCAACCGACGCTATCCAAGAGCTTCCTAGCCTGGCAAGCCAGACTAAATAAATGTATTATTTAGTCTGGCAACGCTCCACTGACGGCTCTCGGTTGTAGGGCGGGTTCTACCGTTGTCTTTCAAATGATCTCCGCATGCTACTGGACAATGAATGTGACATACTCACCGCAACAGCCATCGGTAAATGAGGCGGTCCGCAGTTGAAGAAGGAGAAAATACATCATTTTTCTAAAAAAATCACTTAAATACATCTATCTGCTCCTGATTCTAATGAAGCCCAAGTTCTAATAGTCCAAAAGTTTCAAACGAGCAGTCGCCATCTTGTTTCACTCTGTTGCATCATCCCACCCACCAGGCTTATAGAGTGCCCTGATTGGCCCACAAAGCGGATAAAGCTCTGTGATTTGTTCACTAAGCAGATAGAGCACTATGATTGGCCCACCATTATGGACCAATCACAGCTCTTTATGTGTTTGAAACTCCTCTAGAGAGCTGTGATTGGCTAGCCAGAGTCCTGGTAGGAGCTGTGGAGGTTCCAGTGGAGTGTTCCTAGACCAAACTTCGCAAAGCAAGAATTTGGTCTAGTTCACGAGGCTAAGAGCTTCCGATATGTAGAGTTAAACTAGACACGTCAGGTTAAAGGAAGAAAGGAAGCAGCAAAAAAAAAATGTTAGTTAGCTTTCAAACAGATAAAAAGTTTGTTTTCTCACATCCAAAGTCTTCACACGAGGCTTGGAAACTGTCAGTGAGTCCTTAATAACAGCAGAGGCTACAGAATTAAAAATATTAGGTAAAATTAACCCAAACTTCAGACATTGCCAATTTCATGATTCAGAATTTGTCACATTTTGCAAGATATTTAAAGGTTTGATTCTAAAATCTGTTGGGAATAAAATTCCAAATGTATAGTTCTGGAAAACAAGCGTTCCGTTTCAGCACGCTCATGCATCCCCCGTCGTTGTTTTTGTAAAAGTTTCTCCTGAGTCATCCGACCCGCTCTGGCTCAGTTGCACAGATTTCACACGCTGGGACTCTGATTCCTGTGTGGTCTTCTTTAATAAAACTTTCAGAGGTAACGTGTAAATCGTGATTTGCCTCTCAAGTCAAACGCGGCTGCACTGGGAGCAATAAATCTTAATTAGATGGAAATTTGAAGGAGATTTAAAGGTTTTATTCACTTTTTGACTCCTTTTTTTGTTACTTTGAGATCTTTGATGCTTAATTTGTGCATTCTATAAAACGTGCATGCATACATCCTCATTTGCATAATTGTATTTTAACGCGGCTAAATTTTCAGATATTTTACACGTATCCAAAGTTGCATCCGTTTGTTTTCTTTTAACCTAATGTCCTGTAGTGCCTCTGAGCGCCGTGAGGAGGATGACCGTTTATGATGAGCAGACCACCACCATGCGAGTGCGGTGGGAGGAAGCGCAGGGAGCCTCGGGCTACATGCTGCTCTACAGCGCCATCAACGCCACCCAGCCCACAGACGAGCAGGAGGTAACGCAAACTCAGCTCAGAGAGCGTGGGAGCTAAACGGGGAAAACAGCTAATCAACAACCGAAAAAGACACAATGTGACAGAAAAAAGTGGATGTAGTCGTAGCAAACGCACCTAATCATGCTGCAAAATGATTTTGATGAAATGCAGATGTTACTCAGAAGAAGCTTGCACAAAGCCACCACAGTTTTTTCTCACACTTAAGGAAAAAGAGAACAGAAAGGGACCTTGTTAGTCTCAAAGGGGAGGATGAACTATGATCTCAGTCTGCCAGGGGATCGTTATGGTTGTTCATGAAGTGTCAGACCCGGTGTGCAACAACCAAATCCAGCAAATGTGCTTAAAGCTAAAACTTCTTCTCACTGCCTTCAGACACGAGTCTAAATCTGTTCCTCTCTACGTTTGCTGCTTTGTTCCAGCTGAGAGTGAAAGCCGGAACAACCGATGTCCAGCTGACGAAGCTGCTTCCCAACACAGCCTACTCCCTCTCTCTCTTTGCTCTTTACGGCGAAAGCGCCAGCGAGCCGCTGACCAAGCAGGGAGTCACCCGTAAGTCACAGTTTCATTCCACCATGTCAACACGAAGCCCTTAAATACACCGTAGCGAAATCTCTTTTTTCCCCCCCACTTTCAGTGCCGATGCCACCAGCTGGAGAGCTGAGGGTTCGCGACGTCACCCACAGCACCATGGTGCTTCACTGGGATGCTGCTCCGGGTCCTGTTCGTAGCTACATCATCACCTACCAGCCCGAGGAGGGAGACGCTAAAGAAGTGAGTCGAGCTCCTGTTGCTGGATTTAAAAAGAAAAAAAAAAAACAAGTCATGTGGCAGCCAGATGTTAAGCCGCTTGGGCGTTTACCACACGGATGAAAAGGTTCCTGATGTTCCCACGTCTCTGTTCAGGCTGAAGATACAAGATTTACAAAACCCTGAAAACCTGTATTCTTCACTGGTTGTCTGTGGGAATCATCTGGTTTGATGGTGATGAATTTATCTAGATCTGTTTGACTGATGCTTTATTGAACTGGCTCCAGTTGCATGATAGATCCTGCAGCTGGTTGCTCGGACATTTGGAAACGTTCCGGGATTAGGCGCACAAAGAACGGGTTTTGAAACCATCAGAACGCGATTCTGCTTTGCTTTACGTGTGGTACTTTACGGTTGCTTGTTCTCCTTTGGGGAGCTCTTGGGAAACAGAGTCTGTGGTCTGCGTTTTGGTACATCCTCGGTCGTAAATCAGATCCGTAAAGCTCCCGGGATAGAAGCGCACATGTGGAAGTGGCTCGAGAGCCGAGGATGTCCGTGATGGAAGCCAGCGACAGCGTGCTACTCGCAAAACAAACAGCTGGACAAATGATCTCCAGGTGAAGTCTCAAGCGGGCAGATTATGATCCCGCTGAAAGACAAACACATGGCCACATGCTTTTAACGTTAGTTTACTTCTTCCCAACGAAACCTAACAATCCTGTTTGTTGTTCTGCAGCTGGAAGTTGGAGGCAGAGTGACGGAGAGGCAACTGGACAGCCTGATCTCACAGACCGAGTACGCTCTAGCGGTCACTCCGGTGTACGACGAGGGTCCTGGGCAGCCCATGCTGAATTCTGCAATCACTGGTACGAAAATGACAAACTTCCACGACGAGTTTAGATCATAGCTAAGAACAACCGTTGTCCTTTTTTACAGATGTGGTCCCGGCTCCAAAGAACCTGCGGTTCTCCGAAGTGACCCAGACCAGCTTCAGAGCAACCTGGGATCACGGCGCTCCCGATGTGGCTCTTTACCGCATCGCGTGGTCCAAGAAAGGAGAGGAGAACTTCCAATATGTAAGAGAACGATCCGCTTTAAATGAGTTTTTCTCAATCTTCTTTCAAATCTTTTCAGCTTTTGCCTATTTTTGAATCATCAGGCCATCCTGAACAGCGATGAAACAACCCACGTCCTGGAGGAGTTGGACCCAGACACGCCTTACGACGTTCGCGTCACCGCGATCTACCCGGACGAGTCCGAGAGCGAGGATCTGATGGGCACAGAGAGGACATGTAAGATCTTTAATCTGCCTCACGCAAAACGGTCGTGACTTGGTTGGATGTTAGTTCTGGGTCTGTCAGTGGTTACAGATGTTTTTAAAATGTTCAGTCAAGGGTTTGGCCGTTACATCTTTCTATTTCTGCCTCTGTAGTGTCCAAGGATGCTGGTAGACCAGGTAAGAATGTAAACGGTGAAAGCAGTAGGATGCTTTTTATTCGTGACAAAAGCATGAAGTCATCAGGACTGTTGTTTACGGGACAACAGTCTTTTCATCATCAAGAAACGTCCCTAACCCATCATCCCCCGCTCCGATGGCGCTGCCGCTGACACGGCTCCGCCCTGCTGTTTGTCTGTCCTTGTCTGTGTTTGTCTCTGACTTTAAATCAGTGGCTGAAGATGGATTTCCTCCATGCATGCCTGAGAAAATACGGAATTTAAATGGTTGTTTTTGAAGTCCATCCCATCCATCATCATCATCATCTGCTCATCCATCATCTATTTGTCCATTGCATTTATGAGTCAATCAGTCATCATCATCATCATCATCATCCCAGCTAAAGAAAAGACACGTCCTTCAGGAATGTCTTTTCCTCTTTAAAGCTGCAGTCCTTGTTGGTTGACTAGATGAAAACGGTCTTATAAAAACTTTATTGACAAGAACAAACAAGTCAAAGCCAACAAAATAACACAGGACTGCATCTTTAAAAGATATCTAATGGACATCCATACATCAAACGCTTCTACTAGACGAAACAAAAGTCCATTTGCCCGTAACTCGTGAATAATCCGCCTCTTTGGATGCTTCGCAGTACCGAACGCACCGCCCACCGACTTGGTTGTCTACAACGAGACCACCACCTCCCTGAACGCCAGGTGGACTCCACCTTCAGGCCGGGTCCAGACCTACAGGATCACTTACGTCCCCACATCTGGAGGCAAGAGTCAGACTGTAAGTCACGCCCCAACACCGGGGGGTTTTACAAAAAAAATGGATGATTTTGTTACATTTCTAGAGGATTTGGACTGTGCTCACAGTTTTCGTGACATATTAAGTGTTAAACAAGTTCAGCTGCATTTTCAAAAACAGATTTTGGATGCAAAACCCGAACTTTCAAAACAACAATTTGGTCTCACATCTGGCAGCTGGGGGGAAAATGAGCAAGATGGTGGGAATTAGAGTTTATTATCTATAAAGTTTCAAACATCAGCAGGTAGACTCATTATTCCAGGACCTTTGCTCCTTTTTCCTACACTCTGCGTTCCTCCCACGAGCCTCTTCACAAACGTTTCTTGGCTTTTGAGGCTTAGTGAATTTATTTCTACCTCCTAAGTTGTTACGTGTAAATCAGATCTCAGTGTTTGGTGTTTTAGTTCATTTTCAGTCACATTTCTTGAGCCATTAAGGTGACGTTTCCAACTCTTCTGTTGTTGCGTCCTCCGACACTGCTGAAGCTCTCCTACTGGTCCTAAACATGTGGCTGCTTTAACAAATGTGCAAACGCTCCATTTTCTGTCATGTTTATCACTTATTCTAAGGGTGAGACTTAAAACAGCGTGTTTGTGTGCATGTGCACCCACACTGACAAACACATAGTTTCACCATAAAATAAACCAAGGTCAAGCTTAACATTCCAAACAGTTTGGGTTAGAACATTTCTCCTTCAGTTCTTGGCTTCTTTTAAGGAAGCCATCCAAGAGAGACACAGCTATAGTCAAATGTAAGAATCCTCCTAGTTGAGGGTTTAATTAGAAATGACACTTGCGCTCAACAAAACCAGCAGAAATACTGAGTTGCTTTTAGCAGCAATACTAACAGCAGCGGTAATTTGCCTGCTGGACGACCTTATCGTTCTCATTTTGGAGGAATTTTGTCCCCCCCCCCCTTGTTTTTTTCACAGCATTGCTTCAGTTTGCAATGTGCAACAGTCCACAGCTGTCGTATGATCCTGCCACAGCTTTTCAATCAAACCGGGATCTGGACTTTGACTGGCTCATTGCAACATCTCCATGTTCATTTCTTTCATCCGTTCTGCTTGTGGACTTTTGATCATTGCACGACCCCACTTGGTCCATTTCAGGCAAATATGCTTTTGGAAATTTAGGATTTATGGGTTGTCTATATGGTGCTCAGTAGGAGTATAACAATACACCAATCTACTATAAAACATTTATTATATGGTCAGAAATCCAAAATGCGAAAATCCATATAGTAACTATCAACCACACTTTTATATTGAAAATTGTTGTATTTGAAATTCCTCTGACATGCCTTTTTCCTGCACATCACCAAACGTGGTAAATGAAGAGTGACGCCATGGCTAGCAGTGAGAAAGAGGTCGGTTTTTAATCCTCTCTCTCCTGGGAAATGATCGTGTTTGGTCACCTGTAATATCGACTCATTTTGATTGATGGGTCCTAAATCGAATCAAATCCAAATGGCAACATAACTAAATTTAAGATATTGGCAAACATCAAATCCACTGTGTCAACCTAATATTGCATTATGATCAAAGTAGTGACTTACACCCGTAGTGCTCATGGGCTGAGGCCCAGATCATCAGTGTTCCACCTCCATGCTTAGCAGCTTGTATCAGGCATTTCTTTCTCTTTTTTTTGGAGTCATGTTGAGCATAAGATCCACTTTGGTTTGGTTTAGTTTAAGGACGTTGCTCCATAACTACTTTTGATTTTGTTGAAAACTCCACAAAAAGGAAACAAAAAAGTAGACTCACACACATTTAAAGTGAATACAAACATTAAAAAGTCCATTTGATTCTTTGTTAGGTGCCGAAAGCCAAAAGCGGTGCAGTAAATTCATCAAGTCATGACAAACACCTGCTTCAAGCATCAGCACAGAGGTTTACTTTGGCGAGACCACAACGTACCAATCAAGTACAAAAACACTCTGAAGCGTCAACAGCCCAGTAGTTCTCCGGTGGAATTCTTTCCATGAGGTTATTAATTCTCAGAAGCCCATGGAGAATTTCTTTTATCCCATCAAAAACAGATCACGTATATTTTCCCCAACACACGATGGATGTTTGAATGTTTTATTTGAAGTTACAGCAGGAAGGAAATTCACTTTGGGCAGATAACAGCTGAGATGATGTTTCATCACTTAAACCAGGGAATTGCTCCCAGTAAGAGTCTCTTCTCCATCTAGACCCAGGTTGGAGGGAAAAAGACCAACGTCCTGCTCCCCAAATTGACCCCTGACACCGAGTACTCAATAGACGTGGTTGCCGTTTACGCCAACGGAGCCAGCGGGGACCTGAATGGACTCGGAAAGACCAGTAAGTGATTGACTGGTGAAGTACGAGTCTGTTATGGTAAATCTGCTGTAATAAATACATCACACATATTTTATTTTTAAACAACAGAGCCATTGGGAGGTGTCAGGAACCTGAGGGTGACCGACCCTACAACCAGCACCTTGAATGTCTTTTGGGAACCTGCTGAAGGAAGCGTTCGTCAGTATCGGATCTTCTATGTCCCCGCAGCTGGAGGAGAGGAAGAAATGGTAAGCAGGAAGTAACTTTTGCTACTTTCTCCTTACAAATCACAAAAATGCACAATCTCTCCTACTGAACAAAGCTGTTGTGTTTAGGCTCAGGTGTCAGGAAACACCTACAACACTGTGCTGAGGAACCTGCAGCATGATACAGTTTACACTGTATCTGTGGTTCCAGTTTATTCCAGCGGAGATGGACAACGCATGTCTGAGAATGGAAAAACACGTAAGAAATGCACGCCGTGGATCATGAGTTATAATAAAAGCAATGGTAGAAAATAGACGGTGAAACACTAGAATTAGAAAAGCCAGTCAGATCTACGTCACATTATCCAATTAGCATTCATGTACTCACCCTTCTTGGCACGACAGGGAGCGCTGTTGTTGATTTAGAGTCCAGGAGAGAGTAGAGCCCGTCTTGGCTAGTATAAGCTAACAGTTAGCATTAGCAACTCTGCTAGATGGCAGAACTCCTTCAAGCTTGTGTTACTTGTGGAAATCAAACATCAACGTTGCAGGGCAAACGGAGTCAGTGGTAGAGTCGTGTTGCTGTTAGCCAATCAGAGATGAGATGTTCGAATTAGAGATCAGAATCTGCTGCTTCGGCTGACACGTGCTCTCATGAACACTTCTAGTTCCTGAAACAGGAGCGCCAGAGCTTTTACGCTACAGGGAACATAGGAACAGCAGTAGAATGGGTGAATGACTGATCGTGTTGTGCAGCGCCTTGGGGGGTTGTAGAACCCTAGAAGGCGCCAAATACAGGCCATTTACAGAGATCGTCTCACAAGGCCTTCATTTATACTAGAGGCCACTGTAAACGTGGTGAAAAACGGGTGAACTTGGCCTTTAAAAAATGTAGATCAGGATTGGAAATGCCCTCGGATATTCACGGATTTCGTGCTGATGGGAAGGTTTTCCTGAGCCCAGATACCATTTATGTCAGTCCAGAGGGAACTCGTTGGCCTCAACTGCTGGCTTCATAAACGTCCCCAACTTTCTTTCATCATCCAGATCATGTTAGCCAAGCCAGCATAATCAAATGCAATTAGCTTTTATCAGGGAGTGGATAAGCACACATGAAATGTATTTTCCGTTCACGATGTAACATAAGCAACAGCTGAAAATGATGGTTTGGTGTTTGTTTCAACACACTTTTTCCAGTTTGTCCCACAGTTAAACCACCAAACTATGATGGGAATGACTCAGCATTTTGTGGTGTGATTGCATAGGAAGAAATTCCTCTGGACTGGCAGAGTCGCAAAGGGGTCTCCTCTGTCTTTACCGTAATAATAATAATTTACATGCTGGGATAAAGGGCAGCGGTCGGCATAATGGAAAGACTCGAGCATGCGGGAAGGGATGTGTTGAGTAGCTGGCTCCTCATTTTGGGAAAAAAGCTAACAAGAGAAGTTGGAATTGAAAGGAGGTATTATATATTTTATGGCTCTTGACTCTCTTGGTTCCATGTGTTCCACTTTAACCTCCGTTTTAGGCTTTTCCTTCCTGATTTTTTAACCAAACCCAAATTCTGCAGCCACAAAGCAGTTTTTTTTGTCTAAAGTTGATCTAAACCTTTTATTTGAAGCGTTTGGCCATTTTGTCTTTCTATTTCTGCCTCTGTAGTGTCCGGGGATGGTGGTAGTAGTCCAGGTAAGTCTGTTTGTGGTAAATCATTAGGACGCCTTCTCCTCATGACAAAAGCATGAAGTCATCAGAACTGTTGTTTCTGGGACAACAGTTGTTTCATCATCAAGTAAAGTCCTTAACCCATCATCCACCGCTCTGATGGCGCTGCCGCTGACACGGCTAAGTCCGAGTGTTCGTCTGTCATCGTCCATGCTGTCCATCCATTCTCTTCTGTGTGACTTCAAATTGAGTGGCTGAAGGTGGATTTGCACCATGCATGCTTGAGAAAACAAGGATTTAAATTGTTTTTTTTTAAAACCCGTCCCATCCGTCATCTACTCATCCATCATCCGTTTGTCCCTTTGCATTCATCTGTGCATTTGCGAGTCCATCTATCATCATCATTATCTAATTTTGTGATCAAGCAACATTCAGTATCTGATGCAGTGAGAATTTGCAGATACCCGAGCAACAAGATTTTGTCAGTGAAACGTTAGAACGGAGGCTCTTTCATCTGCTTTTTGCATTTTTCGGGGATATTTATGAGATTTGACTGAGGAGCGGCACAGAGCCATCTGCTTTAGTTATGAGGAAGGTGCTTCACACAGAGCTGCACGTTTCATTAACCTTCAGGGCACGGACAGGAAGGGCCCCACTGACAACGGTAAACAGCGTCTTAAACGGACCCCGGCTGGTTGCTCGGGAGAATTGTTCCCATTTTATCTCTGTGCTATAATTTATTATTTATTTAATCCATAAAACCAAAGTTTAAAGCCATCTTATCCAAGGACTCTCCATTTCTCTGATGCAAACATCTCTCTTACATTTGAATGTTTACCTTGGCAGTGGACCGCCTTCCAGCCAGAAACATAAAGGTCTACAACCCCACAACCAACAGCTTGAACGTTCGTTGGGAGGCAGCCACAGGCCCGGTGCAGCAGTACCGAGTGGTCTACGCTCCTCTGACTGGCATCAGACCCTCTGAGTCGGTGAGTCCCCGTTCCGAGAAGAAGCAAATGCATCAAATCTAGATGCACAACATCTGCAGCACACTCTGTGTTGTGCTTTACTGTTAAACTGCTCATCAAATGAAGTAGTGCGTTTTTATGCATGCATGTTTGCAATTTCCACCATTAATGAACCACACGTTCATTTAAGGAGAAGTTCTTGAGAACATGTGCAAAACGTGCACGGCATTTTCATTTGTGTAGAATCCATAAAAATCTCAGCTTCATCATCAAAATGAGCTCCTAACAGAAAGATTTCACCATTCTGATCTTTTTTTTTGAATATATACTCCAGTGGAATATTACAGAAGCAAAAGTTGCCGTTCTGTTTATATTATTAGACCTTTTCCATGCCCAGAGCCAGTGGTTTGCGTCAGTGACCTCTTTCAGCCAAAATTTCACACCATCTGGAGATTTATAGCCTGAATTATCAGCTTCACTGGTGTCAGCCAGCACACAGATTTTATACTGATGCTCCCAGACACTTCAGAGGCTTTTTCTTCAGAAAACACCTGAGCACAGTTCCAGAAAAGAAACAAACGGATCTGCGAGCAACATGAAAACACAACAAGCTGATTTAGACTCCATATTCTGTTTGTAAAGACCCTGTTGTACTATCGTTTCCCTTTTACATCAAAAACTCCTCAATAAAGGACTGTGACCCCCTCAAAGAGGTCATCAGCAGGCTAGAGGAGGCCTGACCTTATTCTGTCCCGCTAATTACCCCAAACACAGATTGCTGAGCCTTTGTGTTGTCCTCTGAAACGGTCAGGCTGTGTTAATTATCACACAGACTCCCCTTTTGTAACACCACACCCTTCAACATCAAAGGAGCTTTTCCCTTTCATGCAGCGAGAAGCTGTTTTCGTTTAAACACAGCGTAAGCTCTAGTTTTGCACGTTTTCCATTTAGGAACTCCAAAAGAATGTTTGAAAGCCGACGTGTTTGTCTCTGCTCAGGTCCTGGTACCAGGCAGCACCACCACAGCTCTTCTGAGTCAGCTTCTGCCAGACACTGATTACAACGTTGGAGTTGTGGCATTGTACAGCGATGGAGAAGGACCCACTGCTAGTGACGCTGGAAAGACACGTAAGTTACTAGAGATCACGTTGGACCAACTCGAGCTGTGAGTTACAGAAAAGTTTCCCCGTTTTTAATCACAGTGCCACGTGGCGGCCCACGGAACATGCGTGTGTATGACCCGACCACCACCACCCTCTCTGTCAGCTGGGAGCATGCAGAAGGTCCCGTCACGCAGTATCGCATCTCCTACGAGCCAACCACCGGAGACCCCATCGAGGAATTTGTGAGCGCGTTTAAGACAATAAAATTTGATCCTTTAGAGTTAAAAAAAAATCCAAAGAGCGCTTTTTAAAAACAGAATTTTCCCCTTTGTCTTGCAGACAACCGTTCCAGGGAACAGAAACAACGTGATCCTGCAGAACCTGGATCCAGACACACCGTATAACATAAAAGTGACAGCCATCTATGCAGATGGACCTGGAGGGCAGTTGGACGGGAATGGACGCACAGGTACAAACGCTTCGATCAAGCCTGATTATTAACTATTAACGACCACGGCACACACACATCCAGTCAAACAAAAATTGGAATATTTCAGTGATAATTCTAAGAAAACTGAACCTTTGACCCTTAAAAGCTGCTGGACTTCCACTTTATGACCCAGATTAGTGAGAAAGTTTAGTGACATGAAGTTCTTGACCTTTCAAGGATGCAACAGTACCATCAGCCTTCACCACAGATTTATTAGCTGCCTCTCCTTCAATGAAGGAAATTGAATACTTAGATTGTTGGTCAGAGTCTTGCTCAACTTTTCATTCCAGACCAAAGAATTGCATATGATGAAGCCCCACCCTATTTGAAGCCACTTGTTCTGTTTTTTAACCCAGCTGACTTCCCTTCATTTATTGCTTTCTGCAATATTTTAGGCACCATGAAGAGTTTATGAACTCATTAATTACGTTGCTAATAGATCATCCCTGTTTCTGTTTCCTGCAGTGGGAATGCTCGGACCCAGAAACCTCCGTGTTTCTGATGAATGGTACACCCGCTTCAAGGTAGCCTGGGACCCCGCCCCCTCCAGGGTTAACGGATACAAGCTTTTCTACCGACCCGTGGGTACGGAGGAGCTTTTATTCCCTCTGGAGAAAATGTGCAGACAGTTCTGTTTGAGTTCCACTCGTCTGTTGCTACACTGGTTGGAGGCATTCTTTCTTTATTTCCCTGTGTTTGTTTTCAGGCACCAACACATTTTCTGAGATGTTTGTTGGAGATGTGACCTCACACCAACTGCAGAACCTGAATCCTGGAACCACTTATGACCTACAGGTGGTGGCTCAGTACAACACGGGCTCTAGTCAACCTCTGACTGGCCAAGGAACGACACGTGAGTGGATAATCCTGCTTTGTGACGGGTTGAATGTAAAATGGACTAACACATTTGTGGGATTTCCTTTCAGTGTACTTAAACGTGACGGGCTTGTCCACCTACAATGTCGGCTACGACTCTTTCTGCATCCGATGGGCTCCCCACCGAGCCGCCACCTCCTATAGACTCACCGTCAGTCCTGTTGACCGTAAGAGCTTTAATCGTTTTCGTTTCTGTCTCTTTAATCTGTTCGGTCCTGATGTCGTGATTTAGTTCTTTACCTCACTTCTAGGGTCAAAGCGTGGATCTCAAGAAGTCACAGTGCAAGGCTCCCAGAGCACCAACTGTTTCGATGGCTTGAGCCCCGACACTCTTTACAACGCCACGGTTTACACCCAAACCCAAAACCTGGAGGGCCCTGGAGTCAGCGTCACAGAGAAAACATGTACGAAAATGACAAAAATCTTGGCAGAAGCTGCTAAAATCTCAACTTTCTAAAGTGAATCATTGATTTTCAGCTAAAAAAATAAATTTGCATGTGATTCTGTTTCGCACCAGTGGTCAAACCCACTCCTGTGCCGACTCAGCCTCCCCCAACTCCTCCAGCTTCAGTCCCACCTGCTCGAGATGGTGAGGAGAAATTTAAAACCAAAGTTTATTTTTAATGAAAACATTTTTTCTATAATTCTAAATAAATGATTAACAACATTATTTTCACTACAGTGTGCAAAGGAGCAAAGGCCGACGTGGTCTTCCTCATCGATGGCTCCTGGAGTATCGGAGATGACAGCTTCAACAAAGTCATCCAGTTTGTTACAAGCATGACTTCAGCTTTTGATGTTATCAGCCCGAGTGGCGTGCAGGTGAGTGCACGTCACTTATTTCTTTTCCCCAACCACAAAAACGTGAAAATCCTGCGCTCGAGTGTTCATTAGCAAAATATCACCACCGGATGGATTTTAATGAAAGTAACTCTTGGATCGTCGTCTGTAACTGATGAACTTTTATAGCTAACCAGATTCAAGATGGCCGCTGCAACCGATCAACACTAGTCAGCATAAAAATGGCTATAACTCAGTCAGTTTTGCTAGTATTGAGGTAATATTTGGTGTACCAAACCATTTTTACATGCAATGATCTTAGATTTGGTGTGCAAGATGTCAGCAGGCAGACATCATTCCTTTAACCCTCCCACTGTCCTAATGGGTGTGACCCCACGAGGAAAGTTGACCATTGAGCAGGGTTGATGGTTTATCCCTTGGGTTCATGTGGCAGGGGTGAGGAGTGAGCACCACCTCACTCCTGCCGCGTGGACATCTAGGGATAAACCATCAATCCTGCTCCATGGTCAACTTTCTTCGCGGGGGTCACACCCATTAGGACAGTGGGAGGGTTAAAGAACGCTTCATCTTGTTTTAGAGTTTTTATTCCATACTTGTTACTGTTGGTCACGGTCTTCTTCTTTGTCCTCTCACATTTTCTGAATAGGCTGCATTTGTGCAGTACAGCGATGACGCCAAGACCGAGTTTAAACTGAACACCTACCACGACAAGGGTGTTGTGCTATCAGCTGTGAAGTCAATTCGCTACAGAGGAGGCAACACTAAGACGGGTACCCCGCTTAAATAAAGGAATCTTTCAGAGAAAAACGGATAATTCCTAAAACTTTCTGTACTTGTTTCCCCCTCGTTCCAATCCAGGCATTGCTCTGAAGCACGTCTACGAGAAGGTGTTCACATCAGACAGCGGCATGAGGAGGAATGTCCCCAAAGTGCTGGTTGTGGTCACGGATGGGCGGTCCCAAGACGAGGTCAAGAAGAGTGCAGAGAAACTGCAGCACTCTGGTATGCATGAAGGAACTTCTCATCATTTTTGTTTGTTTGTTTTACTTCCTTTCCAGCGATAAATACAAAGCTTGTGGCTGATTATTTATTAAACTCCTGCAATGCTCCGAGAAGTGATGACAGATCCTGTGGTTTTTATTAGGTTTTTAACAATGGCCCTTGTTAATTGTGTGTGTGTGTGTTTGGCCCGCAGGCTATAGCGTGTTTGTGGTTGGAGTGGCTGACATCGACAGGAGAGAGCTGACAGCCATCGGCAGCAAGCCCAGCGAGAGGCACGTGTTTGTCGTCGACGATTATGATGCTTTTGACAAAATCCAGGACAACCTGATCACTTTCATCTGTGAAACGGCAACGTCCAGTAAGACAGTTTTATTGGTGTTCCTGCACAGGAAGCTCACTTCTGCTGATTCACCATAAACAAACCTTCAACATTACTTCATATCCAATCAGATTCCTCAGCTCCTGATGTTTTTGTCCCCTTACAGCGTGTCCTTTAATCTACATGAATGGATTCACCACTCCTGGTAAGTAACCATTTCCCGTGAAGGTTCTTAAGTTTCAGTGGTGCCACTTTTTCACTGTGTGTCTGCTTCCGTTCAGGTTTCAGAATGCTAGAAGCTTTCAACATTACAGACCAGACGTTTGCTGGCATGAACGGCGTTTCCATGGAGCCTGGTTCCTTCAACAGCTTCGTCACCTACAGGCTGCATAAAGATGCCTTCCTGAACCAGCCCACCAAGTAAGATTTGAGGCAAACAAAGAAGAAGTGGGACTCTCACGTTGCACCTGTTTTCTCACGCATCATCTCTTGAGAGGGATTTCCCAAATCCATTTTTTTGTTAGTTGGTAGAGCTTGTGGAATTTTGCAAGAGACAAAGGTGGTTTAATGTCCTAAAAGACACCTTGCTTGTTTATCGTTTATACTCAAGGCAGAAAAACCACATGTGGATCAAGGAGTTTACCTCACTTAAAAGAAACTTGGAGTAATCTGCTTTGGGATGGTGTATTCATGTTTAAAATGGTGCCAATTTAGTATGCATGGGTATTTTCATTTATCTAATGCACGCAAAGTGCAAACCAGAGATAGCAAATACTGTCCGTGTGTGTGTGTGTGTGTGTGTGTGTGTGTGTGTGAGTGTGTGCAAAGTGAAAATCATTAGCAGGTTTTACAGCTTGTGTGACAAACTCTTTGCAGCTTGATTATTCCAACATTGGAATGTAATATTCCGGTTCCCGTAGCTTGGTCCTTACTGGATGTTTTCTATGCTCACAGGGAGATCCATCCAGACGGTCTTCCTCCGTCTTACACCCTCATCCTGCTCTTCCGTCTCCTGCCCGACACGCCGTCCGAACCGTTTGATATCTGGCAGATTGCTGACAAAAACAACAACCCTGAGGTCGGAGTCACTGTGAATCGTAAGTTTCTAACATTAAAGCAACATGGCATCTTAATCCACTTTGGATATTTGTCAGTTTTTTAATTCAAAACGATGAATGAAGTCATTTAGGCTTTTTATCCTGGCATAGAAACCCCTTGAGGGTGTGGTCTATAGCATGATGTCATTAATGGCTACAGCTAAGGCTGAATGCTACGCTAATCACTGAGCTCCAATACACACGAGATAAATCCATCCATCTTCTTCCACAGTTAGCTTGACGTTTACAGACTGACTAATTACCATAAATCCTCTAATATTGGCCTGTATTCAATTAACGGCCGGGTATCACATTTTGGCCGGTATTGGAGTCGGCGGAGGTGAATAACGGCCGGCTTTTTACTGTGGCCGGGTGGAATGTGGTAACAAGCAAGTACCACGGGGGTGTGGGGGTGGGGGGGGGGTTGTGTCATTCGTCTCACTTTTGATTTGCCAGTGATAGACCGCGAGGGTAACTTTAACCATGGCAGGTGCGGAGACAAAGAGGAGGCGAAAATTTCATATCAAGTTCAAAGAGAACGTGCTGATTATGCTGCAGAACACTCTGGCGAGCAGTAGGGGTTATATGAACTAGTCACTAGTCGACTTCACCGCTCTATAGTGACTTTTTATGCCTGTCATCGACTAGTCGCTGTCACGTGATAATGACCGGCAAGATGCAGTCCACGGAAAAGACAGCAGCCTGCTGTCAGCAGGTGACGAGCTCCTGCGCGTCGGGAGGCAATGCGCTGTGCCAGAGCGTCGGTACTGACACCCGCCGTAAAATGGACATTTAACCAAATTGTGACCTTTACCCTCTTGCAATTTAACCTTTCCCTCACCCCCATCCTAATCGTAACCAGCTTGTGCATGCAAAGCTCTCTGATTGTTGACGCGCTCCAGACATCTGCGTCCTGAGCACGGCCACAGTAACATTATCAAATTAGGTGTTGCCACCTCAAAAACTAATTTAACCGCGATCGTTCATGTCGGCTCATTTCCTTTTATGTTTTCTGTCTTTTATTCTTTTATTTGTGCCTGATGCTTTTCGCTGCTGTGGAGCGGGGCGCATCACCTGTTTTGTCCTCGGTGACGCACCTCACTGATGCGGCCAGCGAGCACTCCGCTGTTTCTGCGGTCGGTAGATCTTTTAGAACTGCAGTTCAAAGGTAACTCATAAGGTGAATATATATGAACCCAGGTAGCAGTTTTTCTTTAGGATTTAGAGGAGATGCAGGAAGATAATAAACAGAGACAGGACAGAAAAGTAGTCAAATAAAATCAAGTTAGTTTTTGTACCTGGTGGTTGCAACAAACAGACACCATTGAAGGTAATCAGAAGTGAGGAACAGAAAATGAAATAATTATTTTAATGTTTAGAGCAGCAGGAACTCCGAGAGGCTGCAGGCGCATCAGTGAGTTTGCGGCTGCTGCGCAGGGGGAGGGGGGGAGGGCTGAAGCAGAAACTACCGTTGTTAAAAGAAATGTGTTTAACTTTGAAAATGTGGGCGCAATTTTAATTGTCAAAAACTCCAGCAAACCATTAGTTCATTTTGCTCAAATAGAAATTGAGGCCTGCCTCTACTTCTGCCCCTCCTTCCAATAAAGGCCTGGAGCTTGATGAGCTTGAGTCAAATACAGGCCCGGGCCTGTATTAGAGGATTTACAGTAAATGCAGCTCAAGTTAGCGTTCAAGCTAGCGCCATACTAGCCTATAAATGCAGCATTAAACAATTATCAGCACTATCATTTCGCTTATTTTAATAAAGAGTTAAAATATTCTAAAATTTTAATTATTTGGTATTCACCTGACCAAAAGAAAAAATGGCCACTTCTTCTTTCACCGCTTCAGTTTTCATTGATGTTATTTGGCTTCCCGTACCTGCTACAAGAGAAAAGAATACGCAGCAGCCTCCAGAACCATGTGCTCTCCATAGATCTGAACGTTGCGTGCATCATCAGACACCGTCAGGGATTCATCAAAGGCCCCTCTGTTTTCAGCTTCCAGTCAAACGGTGACGTTCTACAACAAGGACACTCGAGGAGAGATTCAGAAAGCTGTCTTTAATGAAGCTCAAGTGAAGCGAGTTTTCCATGGGAGCTTCCACAAGGTAAACATAATGCACGATTCCCAAAGAAACCATTGTCTATGTACATTTGAAAGTTTTTTTTAATTAAAAATTCACTTTTCGTGAACAATTCGGGGACTTTACATTCTGCTTATCTTCTCCCTTTCACATATATTTCTTTTCTGTGTCTCTTCCGCCTCTTTTATCCTGACTGAAGGACTTTTTAATGTGAAATCCTGATGAACAGCTCGTTCTTTGGAGCCGTATCGTGTTACATTCTGCTTTTAATCTTCATGTCAGTTTGCTGTCAAAGAGTGTGCCCATTTTTCATGATTTGACATTTAGGTTTAGTTTTTTTTAGCTGAAGCACTTATTTTAAGTAATGAGCTTTAAATGCTGTAAATAAGTGAAAAGAGGAGTGAGAGGGAAGGTCTGATGCATCAGTGGAGGAGCTCTTTGGTTAAACAGGAGATGGTAGATGCCCAGTTAAACCACTTTCTGAGAAAAACTTCCTAAAGATTTGGCTCCATTTTCTTCTCGAAGCAAACAAAAAGAGGTTGTGATGGTGTTTAAGGGTCACTCGAGGAAAGAATAGAGATTTTAGAGCAAAAATGAATGATGTAAATATTTACATTTCCCAGAATGCCTTGTGTAACTGAACTATACTGACTTGTTTGGGTGTCAGGCTGAGCTTTAATAGTATATACATATGAATGAAGTACATTTGAGACTCTTATTGTGAAGGTTGGCAGGAAGTTCTTTGTGTTCTGCTTTGGAAATTTTGTATTTTACACAGTAAAACACACCAACAATCATTAAAGTAAAAATGTAAAAAAAAAGAGAAGCAAATTCGGTCATTTTCTGTTCTTGAGCATGCTCCTGATTTAAACTTTTTAAAATTTGGTCACTTACTCTTTATCTATTTTTCCACTTGACCCTGTGATATTGTTGTAGCATAACTTTAAAGGTGTGGAACACTGAAAAACCATTTTTAAATGATTACTTCTGATTACAATCAGTCACTCTGAGTTTTTCATGCAGGCTGAAATAGTCTCCTATATACATCTCCTGCATTAGCTTCTGATAGAAAACAGACGGTGAAACTCTAGGATTAGAAAATCCTGACAGTTCTACGTCACACTGTCACCAACATTCATGGACTCCTCCATCTTGACTCATGACGGAGGATGCTGTGGCTGGTTTAGCGTCCAGGAAACGACATTAAACATCTCAGCTAGCAGAAGCTAACCATTAGCATTAAAGTTAAAGTCCATGGCTGATCCAGGCGCTTCTGGGCCTTTTTTTCCCTCCCCGACTACGACTTGCAAGGCATTTATTCCTTCCAGAGACCACTGCAATTGTTTGATTAAACGGGTGTTCAACACTTTTAAAAGCTCCTGCCAATGAAATTTTGCAAAAAAGCAATAATTACAACTAATAAGTAGATTTAAGGTGTTTTTCCATGAAAGTGCATCTTCCTTGCAGGCAACTAAGCTAATGCTGTCAGTTAGCATTTATTATAAACCAGGATTTTGCCTCCAACTCAAAACATCCGCTCTCCGGTGGTTCTATTGTGTTTAAAGAGACTTTCGTTCCTCTTCGTCAGCTAAACCACAATATTAGAGCCGTATGCCCAGCTCATTGCAGTCCCTGGCAAATGTAAACAGACACATCAAATGTCTCCGTGCACAATGCGAAGCAGCAGGGAGCCTCAACCATCTCGTTGTGCTTTAAGCACAGTGGGATCCGGAAACTCTAACAATAGAGTATATTTTCACTCAAACTTGGAATGTTTTCAGTTAAATTTCATTATTTACCTCAAGTCCAACCGCGTTTAAAGTTTGGCTCGAAGAACAACATCTCCTCAGTTAATCAAAGGTTATCAAAAAAAATGATTTTTTTTTTTTGACCAGTGACTTCAAAGTTCACCCACTTCCTGACATTAGAGAGAAAAGAGGGGCGAGTTGGCTCGGAGATCAGAGGCTTCCCAGTTTGACCATTTAACATCTACGCGGCTAATTGCGGACTAACCTCATGAGTGGATGGGACTTTGCAAACAGTTGGCTCGGTTTTTGATGTAATGACATCATTTTTTCTTTTCTTGTAGTTTTTCTTGCTGGTCTAGTAGGAAGGGGGCTCGATCTTTGTGTGTTTTCTGTTCTCAGCCTGCGGCCGTAGAGGAGACTGTAGTCTGAATGCGGACTATAGCTGGTTTGTGGTGCCATAGCCGAGCTGGCGAGTCCTCAGCGGTCTACCTAGCTGCTTATTTGTTGGTCTGTTCATTGAGTGCTGCTGCTGCCTGTGGTGATGGTGTGAGTTTACATGTTGTCAGTGGTTTTCTGAAACTTTGTGGCTCTTGCAGAGTGGCCTCAGTAAGCGTGGGCTTTTTGTGTCTGAGCTGAGATCTCTTGATCGGAACCAGCCTTCTGAAAGTGGTCTTAAATTTAGCACTTTGAGGCCCTCTTTAAGTTTTCTAGGTATTTGTCTGTTTAATAACTTTTACCCAAACATGAGTGTGAGCTAGAATGACGGCGTAGGGTCAGAGAGTACATCTAGATAAGACAGGCTAGCTAATAAACAGTGACCCAGGCTTGTGGTTTACCGCCACTCATGACATGATGGAAAGCCCTCAGAGGTGTCTGCAGTAGATGCAGACCCAGTAGGGAATCCCCTCCCACATACAAACCGTACGAGTTCCTGTAACCTAAAGCCAAAAGGAAATTTGACTAATTTGGTGTCCAGGGGTTCTTTGGTAACAAGTAATACTTTCTGCATTCCATCGTTTAATATTCATGATTATTTTTACAGCAGTGGAGTCAAAAGAAACCAGACAAAAGATTGATTTGAAGCATCTGAGCTTCAGCATAAATCAGCTCTCTGTCTGACCACAAGTCAGCATTTTCGGCTGTTTTCACCCAAAACAAAACTGCCTTTTTTAAAGGTTCATGCTATTTTTTGTAGGGGCAAAGTAGCGCACGACAAAAGCCATTTTGCATTAGTAACTGGGAAAATGAACAGATTTTTTTGGCACTTGGTTAACATTTTATATTAACAGAAAATCTGATTATGTGAACATAAACGGCTTAAAATAACAGTGTGCGTTCTAGTTTTTCCCTTCCTGGAAGCATCAGCATAAAAGTGGCCAATCTGATTAACTGAATTCCATTTCAGTTAACAGATTATTAAAAGTCCAGCAATGGAAAGTGCAGAATTCCTTGGAGAGGCTCGCTTTCCATTCTGTGTTGGTGTGATAGTTTCGTTTCCAAATGATTCATCTACTTTACTCCTACTATTCAGTTTGGACCACTTCTACTGACGTTTTGATGCAAAGGCGTTATCTTTCTTTAATTTACCAAGATAATCTTACTAGGAAAAAAATACTCATAAAAACTGAATGATCAGTTTAATAAAATAAATAGTTGCTGGTCACACCCACCCATCTCCTAATTGGGACGCAGAGTAGAGCTGCTGCTCCTTCAGCTTGGAGAAGTGAGAAGGAGTTCCCCATTTGTGATGTCACAAACGGGGACTGTTTGAAACAGCCCGTTTGAGGCATGATTCCTAAAACCAAACACTGTCAGAAAACTTTGGAGTGTTTATGGAGTCATTAGACACTCACATGGCAGCACTAAAAGATGCACAAAGTGAGTTTAGCATAATACGTACTCTTAAAAGCATGAAAGCAGGCTGGAACCCTCTGTGGTAATACAACAACCATCGCCTCTGAGTGCTAGTTGGTATTTTCCACTGACTTGAGTGTTTTTATTGGGTTTACTCACTGGTCAGTGAGGTAATACATACATGCTCATAATTTAGCATCCCAATGGATCATCCAAAGTTGTTTCGGTAAGCCCGCAAGAGCATCATCATATGTGACATGCATGCCAGGACCCTGGGATAAATGGCACCATTTTCTCTATGTGGTCCACCAGATAGTTTGTTGTGCTGCCAAGGAAGTAGGCTGTAATTTTGTGAATAGTTGCCAGGAACTATGGCCTAGTCTGTGGCTGGTATAGCTTTGTAGAAAGAAATGGTAGCGTGCTTTCTTCCGACATAAAGAAATGCTTGTTTGACAGAGAGGAAATTTAGCAACTGCAAAGGGAAAGTGTGGAAAGTGTAGGACCTTTGATGGCAAGCCACAAAATATATTGTTTCAAGATGTGGAACGGGGGTCTAATGCACAGGAAACCCAAGAATCTGGCCTTTTTTGTTCTTGGTCATTATGTAACAGCCGGCTACTTGGGAAAGCCAACCGTTGCACATTTCTTTTTTATGGTTCAAGCATCTGTAGAGGCATAAAAAATCTCTCGCCAAATCAGTAATCATATGAGATTAATGTCAGAGTCTGTGCTTAACAAGGTTTTGCAGAGGCTTAGCACTTCTAATAATTGCTTGAAGCCTTTTGGAATCACTTTTATGATCAGTTTTGGTCCATTTTCAAGTGCAAACATGTATTTTCTAAATGCAAATTAATGCCGAGGACAGCTTTTGAATTTTCCAAATGTATGTGATGCCGTTTGTCAAACTATTGTCTGGCAATGACTTTGGCCAATTTTTGCAAATACAGCAATGTTTTGTTAAAAATGCCCTCTCTCCTTCTTCTCCCTCCCCCAGCTCCACATTTCTGTTTCTCCTGAGAAGGTCAAGCTCCATGTGGACTGTCAGGAAGTGGCAGAGAAGCCCATCAAAGAGGCCAACAACATCACAGTGGAGGGCCTGGAAGTGCTTGGCAAGATGGTCAAGTCAGGAGGTGGAAAGAAGCAGTCTGCAACAGTAAGCACAAACTTGTAAAGGCAAAAAATGGCTGGAAAAAATACATCTGGAAGAAAATTCCTCAATCTTCAAAAGATAAAAAAAATCTAAAACCTTCTTGGCAAACTATTCCTGGTGATGGCTGCAGGGAGAATGAAAGTGTGCAATCTTGGATTTCTTCAAGGGCACCATTGTTTGGTTTTTCTTGACAGTGCATTTTCACTGTAAATAGGAGCCATTTGTAACACCCTTCCATGTTTATTCCCATCTTCTCTCGTGCAGTTCCAGCTCCAGATGTTCGATATTGTCTGCAGCTTGAGCTGGATCAGTCGGGACAAATGCTGTGAGCTCCCATCCACAGTAAGCGTCTTCCCCAAGCTCTTTAGTTTCACATTTCCTTTCTGGAGTTTATTTCCTGTGGTGTACCTAAATGAAAACCAGGGTTGAAAACAACCTTTTCTAGAGAAAGTGTCTCATCTGAACAGAAATAAACATTGTTTCATCCGTAATCCTACTATCTTAATGATGGATCCCAATTGCATGCCAACAACTCTTCAATTTTGGATCCCAAACCAGAGTAAATAACATTTATTTGTGCTGAATAAAGGATGATTGCACGCTTAAGCCAATTAAAAGCAATTCATCTGTAATTTGCAGCCGATATTAATGCATCACATGCATGATTGCAGTGTTGCGTAACTCGTTATGTTAATGATTCCCATACAGACAAGTGGACGAGGTCTGCAGCTGAAGGCTGCGCACGTACTTTGTGATAATAAGTGACTGAGCAGTTTTCATTGTGATTGCTTCTAAACTGTAATATCAGCAAAGTGAAACTCACAGATTTCCAGGATAAAGTCACAAAATCTTTGACTGTTGGAGCACAAACCCTCAGTCATCACAGATAATTAATGTGTGTGTTTAGTTCAACTCATGAGCTTATTTGTCTTTTTCAGAGAGTCGAAGCCAAGTGTCCAGCTCTTCCCCACTCTTGTACTTGCACACAGGACAGCATTGGCCCTCAGGGACCTCCCGGACCAACGGTAAAGATAAACCGTCACTGCTTTTTGTCTGTCTTCACCTGATAAAGTTATTGTCCCAGAGGCCTTGATGAAGATGATGATGATGATAAAGCCACGCAGTGCGATTCTAGAGTTACAGTGGACACAAAGCTTCATGTTTGAACTTAAAGAGTCTAAGTTTGACTTATTTATTCATTTATTTTAAAGTTCCCATCTGGAAAGAAGCGCTAAGGATTAAATTGACATCCCGTGAAGAGATGTCGGCTCAAGGAAAAGCAGCAAACACCCGAAACCGTTAAAATTATCCTGGATTATTTAATAAACTAGAATTGACCCATGGAGGATTCCTTGGTTCTTGGACTTTTAGGGTTTTTGAAACCTGCTTCTGTGATGTTCACTCAGGGTTTCTGGCTCTTTCCTTTTCCAGGGAAGCCCAGGTACTAAAGGACCACGAGGAGATACGGGATCACCTGGCAACCCCGTGAGTCAGACCTAACGTCTTCAGCATGCTGTAAATGATTTTAGAGGGATTCCTGAAAGGACTGGCTTTCATAAGTCTACATTATCTGTACTGTTTAACAGGAAGATAATAAGAGTTAAACAGCTGCTGCTATGTTAGCAAATTGGACACATCTGCAGACATTTAACAGCCTTAAACTCTCCCGTAAAGGAGGCTCAGTCCAAACACTTTAAAGGATCGATCCCAAAACACAGTTTACCATCAAAAGAAAAGTTCTGATTAGGTTTGGTTGCACTTTTCTCTTAAAACGTGGTTTTGTTTTAACACCTTGATGATGGTTTGTTTATTGCTGCAGGGCGGAATGGGTCCACGTGGTGAGCCAGGACTCCCAGGTCCGTTAGGACCACCGGGTCCACAAGGCCCTAACGGACTGTCTCTGCCGGGCCCACCTGTAAGTTCCAGACCTGCTGACATCATGAAAGTGATTTATTTAGCTGATATGATAGTTTGTGAGAATGCCCACCAGTGAGTGGCATTTAAAATTGACCTCGAACACTCCCCTCCCTCTCTCAGCCAACTGGCAAGAATCTCTTTTTTCTCGTGAAACTACACCATCAGTCACGATCACCGAGTAAAATGGTAAAAGCCTAACTTCTTTGCTCCTTCCTCCTCAGGGTAGCTCAGGACCAAAGGGAGATCGTGGAGACCCAGGCATTACTGGTCTGCAAGTAAGCACTCTTTTCTCATTTGTGGTTTATGAACAGGAAATGGGAAACAATCCCCTCAGAGCAGCGTTACTACGGGAGCTTGAATTCAGTCCAACAACCAGATTGAAAGCACACTGAAGAGTGGGAGGTTTACCGTCAGCAGGGACCCAGACTCTTAAATCCTCCTGCTGATTGACAAACAGCAGCGATGCAGTTAAATTATTGTGAAGCGTAGACTCGCGTTACTAATGGAAATGGAACTCGTCCTCCAGCCTGAAGAAGACTGACTTACAAAAGCAAACAGAGGATGGAAACCATATTTGCCTCTATGACAGTTGTGGTTAAAATCTGTGAAGTTTAAACTGTTAGGGCAACTCTGCAAACGCAATCACGGAACACACACCCCTCCCTCCCGTCAGGTGTCTTCCCTGAGTCGCGTCTGCCAGAAACCCGCAATGCCGGAGGAATCCAGATAGCGCTAAGCACCAGCCGCTCTTTTCTAAGTCCTAACGTGTTTCGTTGGCCGTGACTTCAAATGGTGTTGAAGTGGTAGCAGCCGGCTGTTTCTCCTCCTCTGACATTACTGAGCGGAGAACCTCTCACATTGGTGGTGTTCTGTTGCTAAATGCGTGAGTGTGTGATGAGTGGAGGACCCAGGGAAGTCCGCTGGTCCAATAGTCGCTTTGAGTCCAAAACGTCTTTTTTTAAAATCTCCACGATATATTCGTAGCTTTACTATGTTAGAACGTTGTTAAGAGGCGTGAAATTTAAGCCAATTTATTTTCCAAATTTGCCATTGCAGCTTTAAAGGGTGGGAAGTTATTTTGGAAAGCACATTTTTATGTGGGCTGGTATAGTTAACTCCCACCATTCATCTGGGGAGGATGTCATCACCGATTGGTCATTCTGGCCCTGAAATGGTGAAAATTGGAAGAGGATCATTGTTGGGGATTTTATCTGTTTCATTACAACAACAACAACAAAGTTGAGGCTCTCTTCTCTAAAACATATGAGACACAAGAGAACTTTTAAGGTTTTTACAAGAACAATAATGTATTTTCTTTGGCTAAACAAGGAGGGGAACTTCCAGTCAGCAGAGGCTTTTGGGAGCTACATAAAAGTTCGTTTTTTGACGATTACCATTTGATTAAGTAAGTGTTCTTTTTTTCCCAGGGTTCTCCCGGCCCACGTGGCCCTCTGGGCCCTGTTGGACCAAGCGGAGCACGGGTAAGAGCCATGCATAGAGAAGATACCATGTTCAGCGTCTAAAATATGGATCCACCTCATGTCTTATTTCCATTTGAACTTTATGCTGCTTGTCGCCTTCATCCAAAAGGCTGCAGCTACTCCATTTAAAAGGACACATTTTAGGCAAAAACAAACAAAAGTAATGACAATGATGTATTACACCAGCAGAGTCCCCCTGGGAGCTGTAACTCATGTATGACTGCGTGTTGTTTCTACTTAGGGGCCACCAGGAAAGGAGGGACAAGCTGGACCCAGAGGCCCACCAGGGCCAATGGTGAGTGTCTTTTAGTGCCAAATAAATACTTCTCATAAAGAAATGGAAGGAAAAAAAAGTGTGCTTCTCCTGATACAGTATATCTGCAACAATTACTCCTCTGGCTCCAGATTTCCACTCTGCTGGAACAGCACATAAAACCCAGACTGGGTCCCCCCACAGTCGCGAGAATGATGCATGCACCCCTCATTTTCCTTTTTCTGTGGTTTGCGGAGGTCTGACTCTATTTAAGCCAGCCATCATGTTAACAGGCGGCATGCCAGTATGGAGTGGTCTATAGCATCCTGAGTGCTACAGGAGCCATTAGCGTGATGGTTTGTGTTGGAGTGTACATGCATCCTGCTTGTACTGCTGTTGTGCACGTGTGTGTTTCCATCTCCGCTCCACTGTTCTTGGCAGCGTTTGGCCCCCCCCAACACACACACACACACACACACATTGCAGATGTCAACAAACTTTGACACTTGTTTTACAACCATTAACATGGAACGGTAGTTAAAAATTGCTGTAACTTTTTTTTTTAGCTAAATTAAAAAAGTCTTAAATGTTTATTTTGTATTTTCTAGGGAAGCCCTGGAAATCCTGGTGTACCCGGAATCACTGGAAAACCAGGAAAACCAGGAGAACCAGGAAACCCAGTATGGAATACATTATAGGACAGAAATCTATGTTGATGAAAAGTTGAAGCTAGTTCTAACTTTAAATGTTTTCCTTCTAAAAAGGGACCCGTTGGCCTTAAAGGAGAAAAAGGAGAGAGGGTATGCGTTCATGAAGCGTTCACAATATCATGGATGAGCAAAGAATTCATCGCCTCATGAAACTGTCTTTGATTTCCAGGGAGACTTTGCATCCCAGAACATGATGCGCTCCATTGCCAGACAAGTTTGTGAACAGCTTGTGAACAGTGAGCAAAACATCTCTGGAGCCTCTGGGAATTTTAATGCCCTTGAAATTCACGGCTTAGTGAGATCCGTCTGATTTTGTTTTATGTTTACAGGCCAGATGAGCAGAATCGACGTTATGCTCAACCAGATTCCTTCCGGATATCGCAGCAACACTCCAGGGCCACCCGGTCCTCCTGGGCCCCCTGGCAGCCAGGGAGCACGAGGAGAGCCAGGGCAAACCGGAAGATCCGGGTTCCCTGGAAACCCAGGATTACCCGGAAATCAAGGAGAAAGAGGTAAATGTTCTTGAACTTCTTCTCATTTTCGTTAGACGGTGTTACGCTAGCATGGATGTATAGAATAAGTAGGAACTGAAGCCATGTTGACACCTTTTAAGGTCTAGTTGTAATTCGGTCCACACGAACAGAAATTTTTAGCAAAACAAACTTTTCATTGGCTAATTTTGTCATGAATTATTTGGGCCTTAGTGGAAAGTTGAATTATTACGAGAAAATGTTGAGAGATCCCTATCTTTGTTATGGATCTGCCAGTGCAATGGGCAGGAATGTCCACATTCTCTCCTGCATGGAGATCTTTTATTTTTCAAACAGGATGGAAACGATCACTTAGACCAAGTATCCAGTTTTTATTCAATCGAAACCTTTTTTGTTCGATTTTCATTCATTTCCAAAATGTTAATTGTGAACTTTTTCAGGTTTGCCAGGAGAAAAGGGAGAGAGAGGATCTCCAGGAGATAGTGTCAGAGGAGTTAGAGGTCCACCAGGACCACCAGGTAACACGTTTATATTTATAACAGACTCATCTAATCAGATTCCAGTTTTATTAAATGTTGCAGCTGGAGCCAGGAACACTAAGTCTCTGTTAGATGTTATCCTTACTATAAAACACTGATTTGACACCGTTTCTGTGGACCTACTTGGAGTGCTCCCATTAGTCCATTTAAACATGACACATTCCAGCCTGGACTCTAATTCACCTGCATGTGGGTCTCAGTCATTTGGGCAGCTGGACTACATAAATTCTGTGGCACAACCTCCAAGGAAATTCACAAAGCTTTGCTTTCTAAAGGATTTATGGTACGCGTATACCCCACTTCTTCAGACAAACTTGAAACACGATCTGGTTGATGAAGCTATTTGAGAAGAATTGAGTCGAGACATCCATCATAACTCAGCTCCATGCTGCAGATCTTGAAGTAACTTGTAGAAAATGTCTTTAGGTTGATTTATTAAAGCAGCAAATCTACAAACCAAGCTAGCTTTTAAACACAAACACGGTCACAGAACGCTCCCCCCTTCCATCGTATATCATCCCTGGGCCACGCCCCCTTAGAGCGCCAAACACCAGTCACCGTTTTCTATGTCCAAATGTCTTTTGTTGTCCATGACGTCAAAGGGCTTTTTGGGACTCTTCCCAAAGTTGAAGTGGTAGCAGCCGGCTGTTTCTCCTCTGATGTTATTGAGTGGAGAACCTCTCACACCAGTGGTGTCCTGTTTTAAATACGCGAGCAATGGAGGACCAAGTGTGGCGGTTTGAACGTAGAACGTTGTTAAGGGGTATGAAAAAAATGATTTGTAGCTTATTTGTTTTCCAAATTTGCTGTAGCAGCTTTGATGAGGAAGTTGGTTTCTGAACTGGATCGCTCTTTTGAGGAAGAACTGGTCAAAAACCAACAAGAACCAAATACGTCTGTCTTTGAACGAAGTGAGAAAACCAGTGAGAGAAAGTCCACTCTGATGACTCACTCTTGTGTGTGTGTGTGTGTGTGTGTGTGTGTGTGTGTGTGTGTGTGTGTGAGATTCAGATTGTTATACAATAAGCTTTCTCTAGCGGCTTCATTGACTACACATGGACTCACTTAAGGAAGAAGGGGGGGGGGGGGAAAGAAAACGGGGGGAAAATTCCATCCCAAGTTAGTGCCGTCTAGACAGACGGGCCGGGGTAGCTCCACACAACCACAGACTGCATCTCGGGTCTTTTTTCTTCTTTCTTAGTCAAGTTCTTTAATTGAGCTGTTGAAAAATTGAAGTTGCTTCCTCGTGACCCCAACTGTTTCCACAGAAAATTTACGGGTGATGTCAGCTGTACTCCAGCTGGACTCTCCTAAACCGGCATCTCTCTCATTTGCAGGGCCACCTGGAGAGTCGAGATCTGGTCCCCCAGGTCCTTCTGGCTCCGCTGGGGTTCGTGGCCCTCCAGGACGTCAGGGTACTCCAGGTGTGAGGGGACCACCAGGACCCCCTGGATACTGCGACTCCTCTCAGTGTGTTGGTATTCCTTACAATGGACAAGGATACACAGGTACACATCTGCATGCTTTGACTTGAGGATTTAGACTAAGTGTATGCACACTAATTACATTTGCAACTCATTGCACTAGTTAATATGTAATGTATGGAGGTATTACTGTAGGTGTTCATTCTTTGGTGGTCGTATCTCCTTAAAAATGTTCTAGTTTAAACCGACCTCAGTCAGTGTTGATTCGCCTGTTTGGAGGTTTAGTTCCGATAAAGCAAACATCTGCCCTGTAACAAACAACATGACCATCGAGCTGTGGCCATCTTTGTTTTTTTTAGTAAAATCCCACCAACCTTACCGATAGAGTGCTGCTTTTGCCCAACAAACCAACCAATAAGGAAGTACGCCATACATTGTGGAAGAAGCAGGGAAGAAGACGGAAATACATTGTTTTTCTAAATAAATGCGCTGTGATTGGCCAGCCACAATACTGCCCGGGGTTGGAGAGGTTCCAGTGGAGCATTGCTAGACTGATTTACAAAGCAACATGTTTTTGCTTCTGCAAATGATGACCTAGATTCTAGGCTAAGATAGCTCTGCAGCTCGATCCACACGTTGTCTTCTTCCTCATTCGTCCGCACCTACCGCGGACGTCGGTCGGCCAGACACTCACTTCCTCGTTCGACCTTTGTGAGTGACTAAATCAGGACATGAATAAAGTCAAATCTAGGCAGAAGTGATACCTCCATACATTTCTAGACAACTTTAGAAAGTTGCATGAATGCATACTAGCCCTTGGAGTACAATAGCTTGCATTAATTAATTGAAATGCCATTAAGAGAATAAAACTCACCCACTTTTTGACCTGTATGTTTCCAGGTTTGGCATAGTAAACGTTCTGTCATCTGTGCCGCTTTCTCTCTGAAGTCCTGCTTCTGAGATGTTTGCCCGTTTGCTTTGGGCCTTGCAAGGATAATCACCATGGACATAAATGCTGAACATTAAAACGAAACATTACAAAAGAATACCAAAAAAAAAAAGGAGCATACTGGCACTAACATCATGTCACAGCTACAAGCTACAGTGATGGCAACCTGCTGGCCTGTTTGCATCTTGAACCACAAACCGTTGGGAAAACTAAAACAAAAAGAGACAGAGAGACTGAGCATTTCTCCGAAGGAAGCAGCATGTACAAACACCAGCCGACACAACTACTAACAACGAGGATCTCAGAATAGTAATAACGTGGAGGTGATATGTGTAAATAAAACTAATGTTTTTGCCTTGTAAATGACTGAACCAGGACTAAAAATCATGTTAACACCTTTTTTTGAGCTTGTGCCTCATAACTCACTGCTTACTCACCACCAGCATACCCCCCCCCCCCCCCCCTCCAGATAATTGGTCTTACACCTCTGGTTCAGACTTTCGCATGTTTCAATGTTATTATCGAGGCCTGTGATTGGCCAAATTGGTGCAATTTTTTCCCATCTATGCTTTCATGTTTCTTTTGTAACAGCTGGTCTTTTTTTATCAAAAATGTTGGATTTTATTGTGAGATTTAGAATTTTTGTGTTTTTTTTTAACCAAAAAAATGGCATCATTTCTATTAGAGATATTTTGTAATTCTGAGTGGAAGGTTTTTCTAATTGTTTATGTAAAAAGTTGATTTTTTTTTCTCGATTGGCCAAATGCTCTTCCAGCCCCCCGCTACCAGCCGGATGTCGAGTCTCTACCCGCGGAGCCAGTTGGAGGGGTTGAGACAGTGCAATCGCAAGGTTACATGAGAACCCAGCGAAGAAAGAGATCACAACCACAGGACAATACAGGAAGACTAGCATCATAGCCATGATCAGGAGCTCTCAGAAACTAATATTCCACAAATACTTGAGTTTGAATACTCAGAGTAAAACTATACTTATATGGGTTTGATACCTCTGGCTCTTTATATATTTTTATGACATGAAAAAGTTTTGCGAGTTTAATAGAAATCTTTACGTTACAAACCTGTGTGCTAGCTAAATGTTTCCCCTTCAGTGTCTGCTTGTTTGCAAGTGTTTGCCAGACTCCAGTTTGGAAAGCACCAACCATGTAAAAACCAGCTAAACATATGTGCAAACACGCATGTCCCTTAACAGCAACATGTTCCCGTTTCTAAATCCGTTTCAGGTCCTCTGTTGGTCAAAATCGATCCGTTTACGCCCAGACATTTCTGTTTTGTGCTGCCTGTAAGCGCTATGGTAATCTGACTAACTGTAACAAATCATATGTGTTCTTATTTTTGTTTTGTTACCAAAAAGGTTAAATTGCATGATTGTGTTGTATATTTACTGAGGTCAGAATATAGTTGTTGTTTTCTATCAAGGCAGTTTGGATTTGGTGGCAAGACTATGGCCATAGGATTGCTTTTCTCTTGTTTCAACTGCACATTTTTGTGAATTACACACAGCCTTATTTTCTTATTTATTTCTGAAACGGAAGAGGCATTTTTCAATAAAACTACTGAAAATGTAGCGACTGTTTTGGCTTCTTGGTCCTTTTCTTTGACTCCAAACTGATCTGTGTACAGTGCGTTATGTGTGGAGACGGAGCTCTGCTGGCAGGACCATCAAAATGTCAGATCTACAGCTGCTGTCAGCAATAAATTCCTCCGAACGAGTTCATTTGGTCATGAGCGACAAAACCGATTCTTCTCAGCATAAGTTCCTCAGAGATATGCTTTGAAGTCCTAACCTTTATTTATTTTGACAGCTGAGTATATTTCAAACTCTCCTGAAAGTCTGTTTGTGTCAAAGCGAAAAAAAAAGGGAGTTTGAGAACAACTTTACCGTCATGTGACCTGCTGCACAGACGTTTACATAACTTCTTGGCATCTGTCCCATCAGGTTCAAATTTTTTAAATTCCTGAGAGGAAACAATAAAAGTGCGTTAGGGCCGATACCGAAATTGGACAAATATTTCTGCTTAAAGAGCATTTCTAATGACGCCAAAAGGACTAAGTGTTTATTTGGACAAAAGAAACTGATTTTTGAGGAGTTCTGCACAAATGCCTGAGCTGGGAGTGCGGTCCAGAGGGGTCGAGATCACCACAACAAGAAGACGACGTGAGAAACTCCTTTCAGAACAACCCTTTAAAGTCTGGCTCCGATATGTTGATGCGCACAATGAAGTCTCAATCACAGATCGGCCGTGATTTCATGGAGTGTGTGAGCAGCTGGAATCTGTCAGTCATCAAAGAACGTTGGATTTAGAACAGAGGACAAAGACTGGACGCACTTTATAAAACCCAGCTTTCATAAAAACTTAAAAATCTTCAATCTTTAGACTTTTTGACTTTGTTGAAATAAGCAACACGACGTCCACATGTTTCAACATCAGGCTGTTACCTGAGGCAGCGCCGAGGCCTTTCCCCCCTCTACAGCAAAATCAAGTAATGCTTTCTTTTCCAAAGCCATAAATAAAATGGTCTGGTTGATACCTGAAACCATCCAAACTGTGCTGTTGTCTGGTTTTTGCACCAAGATTCATTCAAGATTGTTGACAGCTCTACGTGCACGTTCACTTTGTGCTGAGTTTCAAAAAGCTGCTGCAGTCTGTGGTCGTTCTAGGATTTGAAGTTTCTGATTTTCCTCCCGCTAAACAGCAAAGGCATTTCTTTCTCAGTGTTGAGAATTTATAAAGAAAGTCAAATATTCTGAGAAGCCTCTGATCCTAAACTGGAGGTAGGAGTTAGGTATCGACATTCAGCATATCAGAGGGGAACTATTGTGTGTTATTTTTAATAATTATATAAATCAAGAAAATTAAAACCTCAGATTTGAGCCAGAAATGGAATAAGTCTAACAAAACATTAAAAAGATGTCATAGTTTTGTTGGATTTGGACCCAAGGTGATGGAGGTGAACGCTAAGGGTTTAATAAAACCTAGGAACCAAAATGAACGAGAACTTTAGAAGGAAACCAGACAAAGAACCAAGATCACAGAAGAATCTGACTGAGGGAGAGGACTTTTAAAGAGTGGGACTGGTTGCTAAACAGGAACAGGTGAACTGGTAACTGATGACCAACAGGTGTGCAGAGGGAATGAGTGGAGCTGAAGGAAAAACGGAACTAGGAAAACGTTAGGGCATGTGGTCTTGTGTCCATTGGAACCATGCAAGATCTTTGGACTTAGGACACAGAACTAGCAGAAAGGAATCATGGGAACATTTAATCCTGGGACTTTAGGGAATTTGGGAGTCAACATGGAATCCATTTAACTTTGGACCACATGGGAAACTTGAACATGTAACCCTTGGGAGCTTAGAACATCAGCACTCCAGGATGAGAGTGGTTTGAACTTACAATATGAGACCATTGGAATTTTGTGATTGCCTTTTTTTAAACATGGCACCCTGGCAGCATCTTAGGAACGGTTCTCACGAAAGGACTTCTAAATTGTCAGATGATTTTTAAAGCGGGAGACCCTACCCATGAAGATGAAAAAAAAAACACGAGTATACCAGTTTTGGTCCAACAGTCTGCAGCAACACAGCAAAAACTCAAGGACATTTTCCCCTGGTTGGATGGGAAATCTGGTGAGGAATCTCAGTTTTTCTTCGAAACGAGACCAAGAAAATCCAAAATTTTGTAAAGCTCCAGAGAGATCGGAGCAGTCCAGGATCCCTTCAGAGCAGACCAGAATGATCTTAACACACCACACACTGTTAGAACTGAAGAGGTCCTTCACTCATATTTTAATACATTAGCAGTGGTCTATTGTAGGAATGCCTTGTAAGTCGCACTCTGGGGGAAAAAAGCTCAGGTGCACCTGTTTCAGCATGGAACATTCTGCCAGAGGAGAAAGTACCATCATCACCATCTTGTGAATGTGTATGTGCATGGGTGAATGACTGATTGTGTTGTAAAGCACCTTGGGGGGTTGTAGGACTTTAGAAGGTCCTATACAAATACAGGTCATTTACTATTTACCAAAGCAGCTCAGATGACGGGAATTGGAGACTTATTTCCCGATATTTAGACATCTCGCCTCTGATTGGCAAACAGCAACGTGACTCTGCAACTGACTCTTTTTGTTCTGCAACGTTGAAGTTTTAAAGCCTGAAGGAATTATGCTGTGTGGTGGAGTTGCTAATGCTAACGGTTAGTTTCTACTAGCCAAGATGTCCTTTGCTGTTTCCTGCATACTAAACTAACAGCCTCCCCTGTCATGAGTCAAGTTGGGTGAAACTCGGGATTATTTTTTTATCTGATTCCACCATCTAGTGGCTGACAAGTGTATTGCACCAAGCAGGGTTTTTTTTACAGCCGATAGCAATGCGTCTCATTAAAGAATGCACTCCTCTAACTGACAAAAAGAGCAAAAACACTTTGTTTTACAATAATTATACTCAAGTCATTTATTCATATATTTATATTTTAAAGGCATACTTGTCCATGAGAAAGATCACCAACTCTGCCTCCACCGATGTACGTCCTTAAACGCTTTAGCATGCTCTATGATTGCCATCTCTACGTAAGCGGTAGTCTAAAGGTTGGTTTATGCTTGACGCGTCCGCGAGGTCCGTACGGCTCCGCGCAGCGGAATTGCGTCATTTTAACAACCACGCCCCTCCACCGCGCCTCCGCACGGCCCAAAATTTCTGCAACGCGCACCTAGGACAAATTCTAACCATGCGGACGGTCGGACGCGGAAAAACATGGCGGACTAGCAGTAACTAGTATGGCAGAGGTTCGTAAATACAGACATTTGTATGATTCAGCTCTCAAAGATCACCGTGATCAACACGTTGTTTATAATTCTTGGAGAGAAATAGCTCGCACTGCCGGAAAAGACGAGGACGCTGTTAAAAAATGCTGGAATGCCATGTTGTAAACAACAGTAATTTTTACTTCTACTATGGTGTAGTGTTGGATGCATGCCGTAGAGCTCCATGCTGCCCCCTACAGTTTGGGAGAATATTGGCTCACCGCAGAGACAAGCCGCATGAACCATAAACGCTGCGAGTTGTGAAGCGCGTTCCATCCGCGAGCCGCATCACCGAGCGGAAAGTAAATGCGTCAAGCATAAACCAAGCTTTACACTAATGCATATTGCATGGATCTCTGTGGGACGGGGGCAGGCTTAGCAAAAATAAAAAAAGACGTATTGCCTACATTTCATCAAAGTAAGACAGAACATACATAATTCCTGAATGGGGAAAACTCTGGGAAACTCTGGGAAAACCCCATTGCAACTTTAAGTGACAGTGTGACGTAGATCTGTCAGGTTTTTCAAAACCTGTGTCACCATCTGTTTGGTATCATAAGCTACTGCTGGAAATAGGTGTAGGAGACCAAAATGGTTTCTCAGTGAAGAACCTCTTTAAGATTATCGTTAGAGTTGTCATTGGGTGATTTCTTGACATAGTCCAAGGAGAGGACTCTGGTCAAAAATAGCTTTGATTATCCTGTCGTTGAGGCTTGACTCTTGAAACTTATAAACATTCAAATCTATCTAGACTCTTGGTTCCTAAACTTCCTAACCTTGAGAATTAAAAACCTTGGCAATCTTTCGATCTTAAGACTTTTGAGGAAGATGTTATCGTAAGAGCTTAGAACAACAGGAACTGATCCTTAGACATTTAGGAATGTTAACACCCAAATGAAGATGGGAGTCATTATACAAAAGGATAAGAAGAAGAAGCAACCCACACATGCATGATGAGACGTTCACACTAAGTGATGATTCGCTCAAGCTTCAAAAGGGCTTTGATGCACAGAATGTTAAAACTATTCGGACCAACTCCGAGGACCATCTAAAGGTCTTCGTATGGAAGGAGCAGATTTCTATCAGCTGTGCATTACCAACCTTGGCTCAAGGTTCAAAGCGAGCAAAGAGCTCCTCAGCAAAGCAGCAGTTTCTGATTTAAAGGTGAATAAAACCTTAAAGAGCACAGAGAGATTTTTCTTGCAGCTTTCTTGTGTCACAAGTGAAAGGATAGTGAGTGCAGGCAGGAGCCAGATGCAAACAGGCAGGAGGGAAGGAAAAATAGTGGAGTTAATAAATGAAACCAACGAGCTGAAATGAACCGGTGTGAAAACAAACCCATGAGCTGGGTAAAGATGCAACTCATTTATGTTTAATGGTAATTATACAAAACCATCAGAGGATAAAATAAATGCCAGGCACCAAAAAGAGGTGCAAGTATGGAATTTATGCATTTCAGGGATCAAAAAAGACGTTTTAATGGGCGAAATAACCGGTGAGAGAATCTGAGGAATGGCAGCTAAATAACAGATATCACATGCAGTGAATATCAAAAACGTATGGCATGGTAATGTTTAATATGAAGACACATTACAGATCACTCACTGTTATGTGCTGCAATGGTGACGTCTGATATTATCGGTCGGCATGAAAATGTGATATTGGAAATTATCGGTTTTTAGTCTTTCAGTGACACAACTTTTACACACCAGACACCTATTTTACATTATATTATTATACACTGAGGCCAGCGGTAACTCAGGAGGTAGAGCGGATTGTCCAGTTGTCAAAGGTTGTTGGTTAGATCTCGACTTCTGCCAGAGAATGCTGCTGATGTGTCCTTGGGCAAGACACTTGACCCGCCTTGCCTGCTGGCGGCACCGGCGTTCTTGCTCCCATCAGTGCACTCCAGGGCAGCTGTGGCCACACTGTAGCTCATCACCACCGGTGAACGTGTGAATGACTGACTGTGTTGTGAAGCGCCTTGGGGGGTTGTAGAACCCCAAGAGGGCGCTATACAAATACAGACCATTTAACATAAAACTCTTCTGCTTCGACTCAAAACTTTTAGCTTTTGAGATAGTTTAGTTTGTTTGGCACAACTAGCCTGCATTATATTGAAGCAGTTGTCATATTTTACACGTAAAAGGTTTAAAGTTTGAATATGCGTGATAGGAGACGTGTGGTGTTAGTTACCTAAAACGATTCAGTTTTTCGTCTTTCTTATGTGGGCAGAGCCCTGCAGGTGTTGGTACATACGACGGAAAATACAAGTTAGAGTATGTCGGTAAATCAGTAAAAAATACAATATGTGTCCAGTGTCTCCCCAGTCCCTTCCATGTCTCTCCCTCTCCCAGTGTTCATTTTAATTGTCCCACTGCCCCCAAATGCAGTTTAGTTTCCCTTTGTATCGTTTTATCTATTTACTTTAGTTCTTCTCCTTGTGCATCAATGACCTTTGTCCCGTGTTTCTCTTGTTTCCCCATATTAGTTGTCTTTTTCCCTTCAGTTTAACCTTTGCCCTCGTGCCTCTTTAGTCATCCTGTTCCTCCTGCTAAGTCTAGTCTTATTATCATTTTAGTCTTCAGTTAGGCTCATTCATGCTCATTTCGTTTCCTGCTTGGTTTTTCTCCACTGTTATGTTATTTACTTCTTGTCTTCTTCTGCTTATCAGTTCAGTCCATTTATTTATTATACTCCTACTTCCTGTTTTGTTCATTTCTAGTGTTTTATATTATGTTTGTAGTTTCATTCACTTAGTCCACAGTTCTGTTTCTCCCTGCAGCTTTTGTGTGTCTTCCCCAGAGTCATGTTAATCCTTCACATCTGCTGCTAATCTTCACACCTGTTCCCTGTTCCTCATCACTGCCCAGTCTATTTACACTCTGCTCAGTGCAGCACTTGCTTTTGGTTCCTTGTGCTGTGTGTGTTTGTACCTTACTCCCTGTGCTCCCTCTGCCCTTTGCCTTAATTATCCATTCAGGATTTTTAGCCGTTTAACTGACTGCCTTTGGGTCCGACAACAACATCCACCGGTACCCTACCAAACATCTGTAGTTATAACTAATTTTAAAGGTGATTAGTCGCCAGTCCTCCAAACACACCCACATCACCCCGCTTCTCCTCCAGCTTCACTGGCTGCCAGTCAACTTCAGGGTTCATTTCAAGATCCTGGTTCTGGTCTATAGGGCCTTACATGGACAAGCACCATCTTACATTGGTGATCTTCTTAGTCCCTACACCCCCAGCAGGTCCCTGAGGTCCAGTGATCAAAGCCTACTGGTTGTGCAGCACCAGGCTAAAGACCAAAGGTGACAGATCATTTCCTGCTGTGGCCCCCAGACTCTGGAACTCTCTCCCCCTGAGCCTGAGATCAGTGGACTCAGTGGTCTCCTTTAAAAAGCAGCTGAAGACTCACTTGTTCAAGCTGGCTTTTGTATGACCTTCTTCACCTCTCTCTCTTTATTCTGCTCTCCCCACCTATTCCACCTTCCTCAGGATCCACTGATTTCCCTCTTTCCTATTCCCTCTCTCTCTTTCTTAACATTTTTTTAATCACAATTGCCTATTTTTGCTCATTTTAAATATATTTTAAACATTTTCAAATTTCTAAAAATATTTTTACATTTTTGTTTTTGTGAAGCGCCTCGTGAATTTTATCTTGAGAGGCGCTATAGAAATGATATTTTCTTCTTCTTCAGTGTTCTCATGATTGTGTTTAGTTTTCATATTTGGATACATATTATTATTAAAGGAATTGTTTTCTTTTAATAGGCAGCATTTGGTCCAATTAATCATCTCCGTTTTATCATGTAGATCCACATTGTTTTAAATTGATCTGGGGCGCAATGTTGCTTGGAAAAATGAGGAAAAGACCAGCAATCTTCATCCAACTGGCCACAACCAAAGTTTTGAGCATCTTTGAACTTTTAGCTGAAATTCTAAAAAATAACTTCCCTTTTAAGAGTTTTTAAAGCGCACATCACCAAACCCTAAATAACCCCAAATAATGTCCATCTTGTATAATACAGTTATCCATTGAATCAAATAAAGAAGTCCTCTGCCTGAAAGGAGGCTCATCTTAGGACTGAATGGCTTTAATTTCAGGCTTGCCAACTAAAAGCTGAGGGAGGAATGAAGGAGTCCTTTTGAACTTGAAGGGGGTTTAACTTCTCCTCAAAGGGCAAATATTCATTCAGCACACAGACAGTAGGTTTCCATTTGCTAAAAAGCCAAAAGCAGCAGCAGAGCACAACTCCCTTTTGAACACTGCTGAACTCACAGTTCTCCAGCTGACGTTGTAAAATAGGATCTTTGGTAGGAAATTTTATTTCTTTCAGAAAAAAACAAAAAAACACATCCTTGTTCGCCCGCTTTCTAACCTGTCGCCAAAATATCCTGGCAAGGACCCGTGCAGGGGGCGTTATGGCAAAAATCCCACTTACTCCCTTATTTTAGGTCTTGAATTTTTCCTTTAGTGCCATCACGAGGTTCTCTGCATGGTGTTTGAAACATGATTTTATACTTTTCTACAATAATCTAATAAAATTAAGTAGAAATACAAATGTTTTTGGCAATAAGCCAATGAAGTGGGCCCCTTTACAGCCAAAATTGGTGTTTTAAACATAAAATGCATGCTTGGTTTTTTTGAAGGGTTATTTCAGCCTAACAGTGATAACGATGAAGTTGTGTTACCATTAGGCAAATAAAAACGACCATATTTTGATTTGAAGCCCTACTGTGCATAGGCCGCCCAAAGGTCAGCCCTTCACCGAGTTCACAGCTCTGCCGTCCGACGCAGGAAGCATCACACGCAGAGCGCAGCTGTGGAGATCAATGGTTGAAGGCCAACAAGTGTTTTTATCCCTCTGCAGAACTTTTAAAAGTTTGCACGAATGTTTGCAAAACATCTGATTCTTTTTGCAGGATGACCTGCGGTGATGTATTTATAGAGATGAGGGTGGTCTTACATGAGATGGAAGAAAATGTGAGCTAAAAATCAACGTATTATAATGTCTTCACCTCATTTCAAGCTTACCTTTCAGATTTCACAATGATCGCTGCTAATATTACACGTTTATTCACAAAAACCTTCAGTAAAGGTTTAAGTAAATCACATTTAAACTCTCTAAGGCAGCCGTGAAGCAGCTTTGTTCAAGTTTTTTTATACTATTTTCTCCATTTCCTTTTAGTAAAACCTTTGTATTTTCCAGTCTTTTCAGCCAAGTGAGGTATTTCATCTTTGGAAGCCAAAAACATGCAGAAATCCAGCTTTTCTGACAGGTCACAGTGACTCTAGTTAGTATGTTTAAATAAAAACATCAGAAAATAAGCAGAAGCTTGTCAAATTGACCTGGGAATGAAACAAAAAGAAAAGCAGCATATTTAATTAAATCTTGTACATGTATATTTAAAAAAAAAGCACAATCTTTAAAGAAATTGCAGTGATAAAATAACCGACTAAGTTACAATAACAAAATAATGATTATTTGGAAGTCAGGGAGCTTGATTTCAGAATTTCTGGGTCATATTTTGGCATTGTGAGTACAAATTACATACTGGCTTCATTCAGACATGTGTGGGTGTGAGGAAGCTAAATGTGTGGGCCTGAATACTCCACTCCATTGGGAAGAGGAAAAATGCTCACATAGTGCTGTGTCACTCTTTCCTTTTGGAGGAACTTTGAGAAATCCTCCGCAGGCGGCAGCAGCTGTCGGAGCCGTTGACCCCCCAGCGGTGGAAGGATCTCCATGACTCAGCTCCCAGAGGCGACTCTAAATGTGAGCGAGAGCCGGAAACGACCCCGACTAATCTGTAAACGGCGTGTAAAATGTAGGAGGTGATATCTATTAGCATGATGTCATTTGCTCTTTTGTTGTAATTACAGGAAACAAGCATACAGCCCGTGGTGCATTCATGTCATTTAGAGGCAATTGTAAAAACATGTTGTGAAATATTGAGGCAAGTAGACATCATTATTTGGTATTACTGAAATAATTGTGTAATTACACAATGTTTCTTCACTTAATTTAGGTTATAATCAAAAGGTCTTTTACTAAAAATTATGGAAAGTAGTAATTTAGTACAATGAACACATTTATTTCACTCATGTAATTAATCAATGAAGGTACTTTCTGTACTTTGGCATCAAATAAACATTGGTCATGCAAATTAAAGATAATTTATTTGCCAGAACAATTTCTCAGATTTTTGTAGAGCAACGTGTGTCTTTTAGAAAATTAACATTTCCCCCCCATTTCATGATAAATGGTCTGTAATTTCAAACAAGCACAAGAAAAAAATGCAGTTGTTTCAGGTAGGATTTTCTGACACCCAGCCAGTGCTTCTTTCTCCCTTTTCAGTTGCCTGTTAGACTTTGACACCAATTTTCTGTTAGCAGAATGATCAGAAAGAAAGAGGAAAGGTAAAACTTTTACCTCAACTCAACCAAAACTCACCTCAAACTCAGCCCAACTCAAGGTCAATTCAGTTATACTCAATTAATCTCAACTCAAACTCAACCAAACTAAACTCCAGCATAGTTTTGGAAAATATTTTACATTTAAAGGTGCACGACGTAAGAAAGGAATCCTGTGGTCAAATCTGGGTACTGCGGTCTATGTTTGTAAACGAGTGACTATCTCACTCCCGTTCCAGTTACGGATCAGCGCCAGAAGATTCTAGATATCAAGCAAAGACGAGTGATACACGTGACACATTATTAGTCCGACTATTTGTTTCTAATTCACCGTTAGCCTTGTTTGCTCAGCGTTAGCCTTTCTTTACTCAAAGTGGCATCTTGGCGTTATAAGAAACTTCTGAGTCACTCCCATTTACTAGCTTTGGGGAGAGCAGCCATCTGGGGCATTCAATGACCAGAAGAAATGCCAGATTTGTTATTTTTTTCAGTGCTCAGGAGACTACAAATCAGCGTAAATGATTTGTTTGGCTTTAGGAGTTCAGAAATGATGATTTCTGAAGGCGTCATAAAGGCTACTGATTTTCTTTTTCTTCCATCCTGATTCACCAAAAACTCTTCCAGTTTTACAAATGCTGATTGTTTGGTTATGTCTGTCATTGTCCTTTCCTACTGAGTTACAATCAATCAGCATCACTGACACATTTTTGAGTACATGCCCTAACACAGCCACAATATTCTGTTGGTCCCTGATTTGGTTCAGTAAATGGTCCTTTCGAGGCCGGCCCGGTGAAATGGAGAGACGCTGCAAAGGTCTGGTAACATTACACAGAAGCTCTGATAGTGCAAACAGGCCTAAAGAGACCACATCTTCTAAAAAAGAAGAGAAAAGGAAGAAAATGAAAAGTGTACTTCGTCAGACCCTTGACGCCAAAAGTGCACTTTTCCTTCACTTATGTGCAAAAAGGGGGTTTTCCCTTTTCTTACTGCAGATCCCAATACAGCGTAAAACTGACGCGATGGGATATCCGCTGATGCGGCACCGAACCAGCTCATATATCTGCACCTAAACCTTAACGTTTTGCTATTTATAACCTTCCCCTCACCCTCATCCTAACCTTAACCCTCTTGCTACCTAAACGTTACTCTCACTGGAATCAAGCGTTTGTTTACCATGCATTCTGACTGTGAATTTTTGTATTTGCCGCCCAAGGGGAACGTTAGAACATACCATCTGGCGAGGGGGAGGTTACAAATACCCTCTACTTTTAACGTCCACCTTGGTAGTTGAAACCTCCCCCTCGCGTTGGCTCAGTCCAAACCCGACCAATGACGAGGCGGCTCCCGCCGTTCACTTCATGGAGCCGGCTTTTAGAGCGACCGACACATCACCAACGTGTTAGCTAGCAAGATGGTTAAGGTAATAAGGGGAAGGTTAAATAACAAGAAGATGCGGTTAGGGCGAGGTACAATGAGCTTGTTTTGTGCCCTGGCTGCGGACATCCCATCACGTCAGTTTTACGCTGCATTGGGATCTGCAGTCAGAAAAGGGAAAAAACCCTTTTTGCACATAAATAACGAAAAAGTGCACTTTTGGCGTCAGGGGTCTGACGCGGAGGGTGGCTGACCAAGCGTTTGTTTTTGACGTGCTGGGAGTGAGATCTTTGACTTGCTTTGGCTCTGTTGTTGCTTTGAGCCGCGTTTAAAGGCTAACCTACAGGAAGTAAATCAGAACAAACAGTTTTAATTAACAAAGGGAACTAATTTCCTTTAGATGGGAACATTGCTGACTCCAGTATGGGTAAGGAAGCTCAGACATCTGGAAGGACTTCAGATGGAGCAGCTCCTGCCCCTGTTTAAAGATAGCAGCATTGTGGTGGAGGGCTTTGGGTGGAGAACACTCTCACAACAGATCATATGAGGATTAATTATCACAACCTTTCTGTTAAACTTAGGCACAAAGACTCACAAGCGTCTCAGCCAGACGTCGTAAAGGCAACATGCACAAAGAACTGGAAGAAGGCCGTCATCATCGTCTTCCTCCGCTTATCCGGGTCTGGGTCGCGGAGGCAGCATCCCAACTAGGGAGCTCCAGACCGTCCTCTCCCCAGCCACCTCCACCAGCTCCTCCGGCAGGACCCCAAGGTGTTCCCGGACCAGATTGGAGATGTAACCTCTCCAACGTGTCCTGGGTCGACCCGGGGGCCTCCTGCCGGCAGGACATGCCCGAAACACCTCCCCAGGGAGGCATCCAGGAGGCATCCTGACAAGATGCCCAAACCTCCTCAGCTAACTCCTTTCGATCCGGAGGAGCAGCGGTTCTACTCTGAGTCCCTCCCAAATGTCCGAGCTCCTCACCCTATCTCTAAGGCTGAGCCCGGCCACCCTGCGGAGGAAACTCATTTCGGCCGCTTGTATCCGCGATCTCGTTCTTTCGGTCATTACCCAAAGCTCATGACCATAGGTGAGGATTGGGACGTAGATCGACCGGTAAATCGAGAGCCTGGCTTTCCGACTCAGCTCCCTCTTCACCACGACAGATCGGCTTAGCGTCCGCATCACTGCAGACGCCGAACCAGTCCGCCTGTCGATCTCCCGATCCCTCCTACCCTCACTCGTGAACAAGACCCCGAGATACTTAAACTCCTCCACTTGAGGTAGGACCTCTCTCCCGACCCGGAGTTGGCAAGCCACCCTTTTCCGGTCGAGAACCATGGTCTCAGATTTGGAGGTGCTGATCCTCGTCCCAGCCGCTTCACACCCGGCCACGAACCTACCCAGCAAGAGCTGAAGGTCAGAGCTGGATGAAGCTAGGACGACCACATCATCCGCAAAAAGCAGAGACGAGATTCTCCTGCCACCAAACTCGACACACTCCACACCACGGCTGCGCCTAGAAATTCTGTCCATAAAAGTAATGAACAGAACCGACAAAGGGCAGCCCTGGCGGAGTCCACCCCTCACCGGCAACAGGTCCGACTTACTACCAGCTATGCGGACCAAACTCAAGCTCCTCTGGTATAGGGACTGAATGGCCCTTAACAGAAAGCCACCCACCCATCATAATTTCTCTTTAGGGAATTTTACAGCTGGTGAGGCCCAGCCATTGCGCTTTATTATGAGACTAATATTTTGAGGAGAATGGGATTGCTTATACTGTTTTCACCTCTTTTGGCCTGGCTTATGGATATGCTAACTCACTAGGACAACGTTTAGGACCACTTGAACCTCAATTGGTGTTTTTTTGTTCTAATCTGACCCTGAGTAAAAGTTGCAGTTGCAACAAAAAGTTCAGTGTGCGGTCTGTTTTTCATTTCAGGCACAAAAAGTTGCCGCTCCCATCCACACCTTAGAATTGAGGCTCCATGTTGCTTTTATTAGAGTGAGGAAAAGGCACTAATTCCCTCCATAATGCTGCAGTTAATAAACTGTAAGCAGCCAAAGGAATGAGACTAGAGGCACGTTTGTCCCTCACCGGTCATTTGGAGACACTTTACTTTTTACTGCGTCACATTGAAGCTATTGTGAAATATCTTGAGGGAACATGTTAGCTTCAGGTTACAAAAGCGTTCCGACTTGGTGTTTCCATGACAAAATGTGGCCAGTCCAGCTTTAAATATATCAAAGTACAATTATAGCATGGATCATTGTTTCTAATCTGCTCCTGGTTTAGGACTTTCTACAGGAGACATCTTTCTGCTTAGACTCTACATAAAGACGGTAGTATCGTGCTGAAAGTGCTGAGAAGTCTGATGGTGTTCTTCCGTGTGGGAGGGACATTCCAACGGGATGATAGGGGCTCTACAATCCGGTTCATATCAGTGATGGATTTCACAGACGACTGCTGTCTGACAAGAAAACAGATGACAACTGGAGGAGTTTTCCTTCCTTTAGCCTCTAAAACACTCGTATTAAAAAAAACAAAACAATCCACTTAGAGGATGGACGTCTGTAAGGTGGAACAGACATTCTGTATGTAGAGTAAAAAAAAAAGACTTGTTCAGATATGAGTCGTTCAATGTGAAAAGATGATGTTCTCCCTCACAGATTCATTTTGTTTGTCACTTTGGATCAGCAAACCCATTTTAAATATCAGACGAGGTTGACACGAGGAAGTACAAAGTCCCAATTTAGTTTAATTCATAAGAGGGAATAAAAAGGAAACAAACTCCTTAACTTAATTACTGGTTAACACCATACAGGTCCGGAAGCAGCAAAGCAACCCCAAACCATCACACGACCACCACCGTGTTTGACTGATGGTTTGTTCTGTTTCTTAAAAGCGATGTTAGTTTTCCACCAGATGTAATGAGGTGCTCTTCTGCCATGTCCATGGGATGCTTTCCCAGATGCATTATTTTTGTTTGGGTTATTGTGAGACAGGCCATTGTGTTTTTGGTCTTGAAACTCTCTCATGGGTGAACTCTGACCTCAACCATGTGAAACCTGCAGTCCTTTTGATGCTGATCTGAGTTCTGTCGTTCTTGAGTGAGGTGTGTGTTGCTTTTTGCGATCGTTTATCCTACTTTCTGTTGTCTGTTGAAGTTATTTCCTAATTGTTGTTCAGTCCTGGATGCGTTTAGTGATTTTAAACTACACTTAAAAATTATTGGGTTAATCATGATTAAAAAAGTGAGCATTCACTTTTTCTACAAACTTTTTTAAAGGGATATTCCACCTCAAAGTGAAATGTTGTCTATTACCACATTCCCCAGAGTTAGATTAGTGAGGAAAAAGCATTTTGTAACCAGCACCGTAATTCTCCTGGTCTGGCAGCCATCCGTCTGCCTTAGCCCAGCATAAACAATGGAAGTGAATGGGAACTAGTAGCATTTTCGTTGCCAATTATTCTCATCTTTTGGTTGTTTACAAAATAAGGATGGGGCTGCCATCTTTTCCAGCCGCCGCACCATCGTCTGGGTTGAATGCTGGATTTTTTCAAAGTAGTCTTCCTTTGTTAAATGTTCCTCACAAACCATATATCTTTTATTTTCCAAAATGGGTGTTTCTGGAAGTCCCACGGCATCAAACCACGCTCTTCTCCATTCCACATCTGTGGGAATCACGTGAAATATCCGGGTGCAGAATGCCTTCGGCTTGTTTTCACATCCCTTTGCTACACAAGTAACGGGCATTTTCTTGTATTGAGCCTCTACAACTAACTAGGGAAAGAAATAATGTGCAGATTGCACGTGTATCTTTGTTTACAAAAGCCAGGCGGCGCTTTCATTTTCGACCACTGAGTTATACACATGTGCGGGTTACAGCGATGCTTAGTCATAATATGGTGCCAAGTCGAAATCGGCTCCTGCAAATACAGTCGACATGATTATTGAGCTCAATGAGAAAAATTGGTATCATTATTGAGTCATTTGCAACCAGTTACGCTACTAGTTCCCATTCACTTCCATTGTTTATGCTAGGCAAAGCAGACAGACGGCTGCCAATGTGGTAATAGATAAAATTTAATTTTGAGGTGGAATATCCCTGTAATAAATGAAATAGTCATTAGAAATGAGCATTTTTTTATTTGTTTGACATTGAACTGTTAAAATTTTAATGTCTGACAAAGAAGTAAAACAGAATATTACTGCTTAACTCGTCCGATTTATTCATTTGCTGGTTTTAGTCTCCGACAAAACCCAAATTCCTCGTCCTTTTAGCAAATCTTGTGAAAACATGAGGTGAACAAATGTGAACCACAATATAATTGTTATTGTTTCTAACTACAGCCAGTTCCTGTTAGCAGGGTTCCTGTTAGGCAGATCCATCATTAGACTTTTATGATCAATTAAATCTTCATGAGAACAGCAAACAGCTCTTCTTCTCATTTTCTCCTCCTTTTGAAAAGTCAAAGCAGTCCAAGAGGAGCCCAGATGCAGAGTTACGGGAATGACAAATCAAAGAATAAATGTAAGCCAGCCAGATAAATAAAATCCTGCTGTGTTTTGAATGAAAACTGACGAACATGTTGTCTTTTTATAACTAATTAAAGAAAGGTTAGGGTGCTGTTTGATCTTTCTGTTTAACTTTTTAAGCCGGAGGAGGGATTTGGATGCTAAACTTGTTTTACTTTGAGCGTTGTGTCAAAGATAATCCAATTATCTAGTGATCTCTGCTGAATAAATGGGTCCAGTCATTGTGTGAGCTCATGACGGGTTTAAAGTGAATCATGAGAAGATGGTTTTGATGTTTGATCAAGCTTGCAGCTTGGGTTTCATCCTCTAACTGAAGGTGACAGCTGATCCAGAGGCTCTTCTCCATTTGGCAGCTTTGCTTTTAGCCTTAAATGGCACCAATCAAAAATATTATTGCTGAAGTAATGAAGGAACTGGGAAAAGCAGTTTCATACATCTAACCCTAACCCTTACACTGCTTTGAAGTCTCCCATGGTGAAATTGTGTCAGTTTTATCCACCTTTAACTCACATGTTTTTTGTTCAGTCAAAATGGACCTCTGTTCCTACTGTGTGTTGCATTTACGTCCGAATAATAACAGGATTTTTAAAGAGTAAGTCACCCCCACCAGATTATTACTCCCCTCCCACTTCCTGTTTGAAAAATGCAACAAATGCTGTTGCCTAGCAGATCGAGAGGGCGGAGCCGCTAACACACACACACACACACACACACACACACACACACACGCACACGCACACGCACACGCACACGCACACACACACGCACACGCACACGCACACACACACACACACACACACACACACACACACGCACACAGGCTCACAACAACAGTGTGACATCATATGGTACCAGCTAACGTTCTAGGGTACCTCTTAGCCAATAGTGATGGCAGATTTAAATTCAAATGCAGTGCAGTGTTTTTACCTGACAACGGCACAACACTGACAGTTTTAGGCAGAAAATTTTAATTTTAACTAAAATTCACTAAAGCGCTAAACTATTAACTACCCGTGTCTGCAGCACGATTAGACACACATTTATGTAGTTTATCAGGAAAAAAAAGTTGATTTGGGGTGACTTGCTCTTTCAAAGGTTTTCTTGTTTTTTTTTAGTTCATGAGGTTTTCTGCCCCATCTCCTATAAATCAGGATTATATGTTGGAACTTCAAACTTCCTAGAGCTTAGTTACAAGCTGAGACACCAGATGCTGCTAACAGCGGAGACAATTTTCTCATTAGCGAGACTTTTTGTCTTCAGCTTAAAGGGTTTTTTGTTTCATTCTTGGCTGTTTTAAACAAAAATTGAAACTATGAATGAGACACTTGTTTCACAAAGTGCCAGCTGAAGCTGATTCGGATTTATTCGATTTCTAGTGATTTGGGAGCTTAAGACGTGCATCAAGATGTAAAATGTGGCTCAGAGCTTATGGGGTCTATTTTGTGCCATTTCTATAATGCTGCATACTTACATGATTTGGCAAATGTGGTTATTTCACTGTCATTCTTTGGAAATATTTACAGTACGAATTTAGTTTCTAACAGCAGGAGACACACACTTAGCTTAGCATGAAAACTAAATGCACCAGCTGGCCTGAGGGCTTCAGGAGAGCAAAACCTGAAGCATGTTGGATTTTTCTTTGGCAAATGTGACCCAGATTGAAGCCCTGGCGTTACTTTGTTGACAGCCAAAACATCACAGATCCGCTGTTGAGTTGTTGCTCTGGTCTTGGTCACATCATCACATTACCACCCTCATTTATCATTTATATACTGAATCCATTGTTATAGCTACCCAACACACCACTTTTCACATGCTAACCATTACCCAATGCTAGTCAGTTGTAGCATTTCAGCAGTGCGTCTGAACGTCACGCCAGGATCTGCCATGTGTGTTTAGTTTTGTTTCTTCCATCCCTTCACCCTGCTGAGAGTTTGTTCTACAATAAAGAAACGGTTAGACCTGGAAGACTGTAACAATCTGGCTCTCATAAAACTAAAGAAAAGTCAACAGGACTGATGGATAGAGCTGGCAATGAGCTGTTGCACAATACAAACAGTCAAGACGAATCCTGGAAATGTTTCACTAAAACGCCACATAACACTGTGTTTATTCATTTATCAGATGCTTTTTGTCCAAAGCAACTTACCTAACATGCATGTTTTTAGACTGCGGGAGGAAATCGGTGAGGAAAAAACTCAGTAAACCACAGCCAGGACTCAGATCTGCACATTTGTGCAAGGCAGGGATTCGTCCCTATGCAGATGGTGCATAAATGATTTAATATTTATCAGGGCTGTTGAGATATCCCAATTCATTGCATTTTCTTATTCGATCATATGTGATCAGTATGGCGACACTTAACTCCTGCTCTTCATTCTCTACACAGGGTCTAGGGCTCCATGCAAAGCCGGAGAAAAGCACAGTTGGAAGTGATCTGAATGAAACCAGCAGCCAGTGATTTTAAAATCTGAGACAGCTAACTCTTATTCTTCCAAACAAATGACAAAAAATAAAACTCCTCGTCCTTGCCTCATCGCTATATTCTAACATATTTCAGTGTTTTCCTTTAGTGAAGGGCCCCTGGTTTAATCTCTATCTTTAGTTTAAGTAGCAAAGTGCTTTTTATTATTTTTATTACTCTTGCTTGCTAACCAGGATAGCTCAGCATAGCTGCCTTCTCACGGCTGTCCCGCAGAACGTAAACGTCACATGGGCTTTATCTCGCACTTTTATTGGATGATCTGAGCTTGGGGCCAGAGTGTCCGGGCCCTACGGCGTTTTATTTAGTGAGCTGCACATGCACACTTCAATTTAAGATCTTCTGTGTTTAAAACAAACACTGAGGGTCCAGTTTAGTCCGGGCCCATCTTCGATTTTGAGAGGATTTCACCTTCTGAGCTTGTCAGAATATTCAAACATGCACAGATGTTTATAACATAATCTTCTTTGTGGCAGAATGGGTATTTATACAATATTTCTCTAAAATGAACCATCCTGTTCCACTGATTATTTTAAGTGAGCACAAAGCTCCACAGCACCATTTGGTGGGGCCCGGCCCCCCCGGCCCCCATTGTTGCTGATTAGAGGCAATAATAATCATAGTATTTTATAAGGTGGTAATAACATTGTCATTTTTATACATATGGTTCCAGGGTAGGGTCCTGATCAAAAAAACGTGCACGAATCACTTATAAACACAGATTCACGTGAAAAACCTACAAAAATGACTCAGAGTGGAACAGAAGTGAGGAGCATTTACAGGATGCCCGCCGTGAGCTGGAAATGACCTGCAGTCAGATTCCTGAACACATTACACACATTCACTTGGACTCAAGCATGCAAGTCATGGCTGCAAGTTTGTCAGTGAGACAGAAAAATGTCTTCTTGCCACTGAGTCATCAGGTCCTCTGATTGAACGTCACAATGTTTAGGTTTCTGATGCAGCATTTCTAATGGTGTCCTTTTTGCTGGAGCAGCAGCAATGCCACCAGCTAACAGCAAATAACCAGTCAGGCATCAAATGTGTGTGTGAAAGCAACACAAATGACTGTCTTTTATTCAACCTTCCATCTTTGTTTGAAAAATCGAGTTAATGTGGGAGTCAAGTGAATATTCTTAAAAAAAGACTGCAGTAAACTGTTTTATGCGTAATTTTTCTGGTGGTCCCCAGAGGTGTGACCAAGTCACGGCTTTGCAAGTCACAAGTAAGTCACAAGTCTTTCCAGTCAAGTCTCAAGTCAAGTCCAAGTCAAAGACAACCATGTCCAAGTCGAGTCCAAAGTCACTGATGTGGAAGTCCAAGTCAAGTCCAAGTCCTTAACTTTGAATTGTCAAGTCATAATCAAGTCATCTGTCCAACTTCAATTTCATGACGATGATAATAAATAAATTCCAGAATTAAAGCTTCTTAAAGCTTCGTTTATTTGCTCAAATCAGCAGAAAGTGAAACTGATTCTAAACAAAGTGCTGCTGCATTTAGCCGTAAATCAAACCCAGAACGAAGAACGATTTATGATTTTCGTCCATGTCGTGCCACTTTTGTGCTAAAATATCAAATAAGCTCAAGTCATCATCAAGTCGATTCAAGTCGTAAGTCGATTTCATCAAGACAAGTCAGAAGTCATTAAAATAATGACTCAAGTCTGACTCGAGTCCAAGTCATGTGACTCGAGTCCACATCTCTGGTGGTCCCTTTAATTTTATAAACAATTCAAGTTCTCAAGGTCAGGGGTCATAGTGCAGGTTGACTGCTTCCTTCTGAATTTTCTGGAGGGGGATACACATATTTCTTTCCCAGTCTCCTGGGCCCTCTTACTAATCGAACTTTCATGCAGAGGAACAATTTCATGCATTGTTTAGTAGAAACGTTCCTCAGAAGAACCTCTCTGACCATGCATAAGAACAGCATCTAGTGGTAGAACGGGGGAACCGTAATACTGAAGCTCTCATTCGTCCATGTTTCTCATCAACAAATTATTTTTACCCAATACGTAATTGAGTCAATGGAGGAACAGCGTTGTGTTGGTGTTAGAACCTAAAAAGGACACCTGTGGCTGATGGGAATGTTAATCGCTCTACAAAGTGTCCCGAATCGTGGCGTAGCTCCAGAAGGATCTCCTTCATGGTGGATTTCTAGGTTTTTTGTAAGGCTGAGATGGTTTTTGTTGAAGCTGAAAAAAAAAATCAAAAAAGTTATCAAACCTGATTTTCCACCCTTAAAATGCCATCGTGTTCATAATGGCATATTGAGGCTCAGTAAAGGCCGTGAGAGGCTCGATCTGTCTGCTGCCTCACACCGGAAGGTGTCATGATTCGAGGAAGGTGTTTAACCCAACACATGCAGAATTGACTCGACACCTCTGGGTAAGTTAAAGAAAAGTTCTTTTATTTGGAAACAGGAACAAAAGTAGCACTGGGAAGTCCAGTGAGGAATGAGCCAGACGGCTCTTGTCCATATAACGTTCTGTGGTGAACGAGGAAGGTGGAGGAGCCAAGGTGAGCGCCGGGGAAGGGCGGGCGAACCGAGAAGGGTGAGGAAGCAGAGAGGCTCCAGACAGGAACAACGGAGGAGGATGGGACGTGGTTCAGGTGATCCGGGGTTCTAGCGGCGAGGATGAGGAATGATGTGGAGTTGTCCTGAGTAGAGCAAACAAACATGAGTCTTGCAGGGTAATCCAAAAGCGTAATCCAAGACGGTCCGAAGTTCAAAATCCAATAATCCAAAACGAGTCAAGCGAGCAAACAAATACAAGGCTGGGGCTACCTAAATTGGAGCAATCATCCGACGTAGTGTGGTGTCTCCATCCTTCCCTTTATACCCAGCTTTCTGATTGGAAATTCTGTGCAATTTGTGTGAAATTGACTCGGAGATGGTTATTGGAAGAGGAGCACTCACCTCGGCTCGAGAACATGACAGAAGGTCGCAGTGGCAACGAATCCCACAGGAATGAACCTGGACTGCAACTGATGATGTACCTAAAAACTCGGAAATCTCAATCCAGTTAATGCGAGTCTATATCATGTCAAAAAACCAGGAACTGGGGTTTCACTTCAATAAGCTTGAGAAGGATGAATTTATGTTTTGCCATTAAAGCTTTAAAAAGATTTCCTCTAATGTTTCTAATCTGAGAAGCTAGCATGCAGTAGCCATGATGAATAACGGAAATTTAGATAAGACACAGACCTGGCAGAGAGATGTTTTCAACCAGAGATGTCTCGTCTCGTCTCGTCTTCCTCCGCTTATCCGGGTCCGGGTCGCGGGGGCAGCATCCCAACCAGGGAGCTCCAGGCCGTCCTCTCCCCGGCCACCTCCACCAGCTCCTCCGGCAGGACCCCAAGGCATTCCCGGACCAGACTGGAGATGTAACCTCTCCAACGTGTCCTGGGTCGACCCGGGGGCCTTCTGCCGGCAGGACATGCCCGAAACACGTCCCCGGGGAGGCGTCCAGGAGGCATCCTGACCAGATGCCCAAACCACCTCAACTGGCTCCTTTCGATCCGGAGGAGCAGCGGTTCTACTCCGAGTCCCTCCCGAATGTCCGAGCTCCTCACCCTATCTCTAAGGCTGAGCCCGGCCACCCTACGGAGGAAACTCATTTCGGCCGCTTGTATCTGCGATCTCATTCTTTCGGTCATTACCCAAAGCTCATGACCATAGGTGAGGATTGGGACGTAGATCGACCGGTAAATCGAGAGCCTGGCTTTCTGGCTCAGCTCCCTCTTCCCCACGACAGATCGGCTCAGCGTCCGCATCACTGCAGACACCGAACCAATCCGCCTGTCGATCTCCCGATCCCTCCTACCCTCACTCGTGAACAAGACCCCGAGATACTTAAACTCCTCCACTTGAGGTAGGACCTCTCCCCCGACCCGGAGGTGGCAAGCCACCCTTTTCCGGTCGAGAACCATGGTCTCAGATTTGGAGGTGCTGATCCTCATCCCAGCCGCTTCACATTCGGCCACGAACCTACCCAGCAAGAGCTGAAGGTCAGAGCTGGATGAAGCTAGGAGGACCACATCATCCGCAAAAAGCAGAGATGAGATTCTCCTGTCACCAAACTCGACACACTCCACACCACGGCTGCGTCTAGAAATTCTGTCCATAAAAGTGATGAACAGAACCGGTGACAAAGGGCAGCCCTGGCGGAGTCCAACCCTCACTGGGAACAGGTCCGACTTACTACCGGCTATGCGGACCAAACTCACGCTCCTCTGGTAAAGGGACTGAATGGCCCTTAACAGAAAGCCACCCACCCCATACTCCTGGAGCGTCCCCCACAGGGTGCCCCTGGGGACACGGTCATAAGCCTTCTCCAAATCCACAAAGCACATGTGGATTGGTTGGGCAAACTCCCATGCCCCCTCCATCACCCTTGCAAGGGTATAGAGCTGGTCCACAGTTCCACGGCCAGGACGAAAACCACATTGCTCCTCCTCTATCTGAGATTCAACTATCGATCGGACCCTCCTCTCCAGTACCTTGGAGTAGACCTTTCCAGGGAGGCTGAGGAGTGTGATCCCCCTATAGTTGGAACACACCCTCAGGTCACCCTTCTTAAAGATGGGGACCACCACCCCGGTCTGCCACTCCCTAGGAACTGCCCCCGATGACCACGCAATGTTGTAGAGACGAGTCAACCATGACAGTCCTACAACATCCATAGCCTTGAGATACCCAGGACGAACCTCATCCGCCCCCGGGGCTCCGCCGCTGTGTAGTTGTTTGACTACCTCAGCAACTTCTGCCCCCGAGATCGGACAGTCCATCCCCAGGCCTCCCAGCTCTGGTTCCTCCTCGGAATGCGCATTGGTGGGATTGAGGAGCTCCTCAAAGTATTCCTTCCACCGTCCGACTATAGCCTCAGTTGACGTCAGCAGCTCCCCATCCCCACTGTAAACAGTGTGAGCGAGTTGCTGCCTTCCTCTCCTGAGGCGCCGGACAGTTTGCCAGAACCTCTTTGGAGCCGATCGATAGTCTTTCTCCATGGCCTCACCAAACTCCTCCCACGCCCGAGATTTTGCCTCGGCAACTGCCACTGCTGCACCCCGCTTGGCTATCCGGTACCTGTCTGCTGCCTCCGGAGACCCACAGACCAGCCACGCCCTGTAGGCCTCCTTCTTCAGCCTGACGGCTCCCCGAACCTCTGGTGTCCACCAGCGGGTACGGGGGTTGCCACCACGACTGGCACCGGCCACCTTACGACCACAGCTAGCAACAGCCGCCTCGACAATCGCAGAGTGGAACAAGGCCCACTCGGACTCAATGTCCCCCACTGCTCTCGGGACGTGGTCAAAGCTCTGCCGGAGGTGGGAGTTGAAGACCGTCTTGACAGGTTCTTCTGCCAGGCGTTCCCAGCAGACCCTCACTATGCGTTTGGGTCTGCCAGGTCTACGCGGCATGTTCCCCTGCCATCTGATCTAACTCACCACCAGGTGGTGATCAGTTGACAGCTCCGCCCCTCTCTTCACTCGGGTGTCCAAAACATACGGCCGCAGGTCAGATGATACGACTACAAAATCTATCATCGACCTGTGACCTAGGCTGCCCTGGTACCAAGTGTACCGGTGGGCATCCTTATGTTCGAACATGTGTTCGTTATGGCCAAACTGCGGCTTGCACAGAAGTCCAATGACAAAACACCGCTCGAGTTCAGATTAGGTGGGCCGTTCCTCCCAATCACACCCCTCCAGGTCAAGCTGTCATTGCCCACGTGAGCATTGAAGTCCCCCAGCAGGACAATGGAGTCCCCTGATGGAGCACTATCTAGCACTCGTCCCAGGGACTCCAAAAAGGGTGGGTACTCTGAACTGATATTTGGCCCATAAGCACAAACAACAGTCAGGACCCGTTCCCCGACCCGAAGGCGCAAGGAAGCTACCCTCTTGTCCCCCGGGGTAAACCCCAACACACAGGCAGAGAGTCTCGGGGCTAACAAAAAGCCGACCCCAGCCCTCCGCCTCTCACCCGGAGCAACTCCAGCAAAGTAGAGTGTCCAACCCCTCTCCAGGTCTCGGGTTCCAGAGCCAATGCAATGTGTCGAGGTGAGTCCGACTATATCTAGCCGGTACCGCTCAACCTCTGCCACAAGCTCCGGCTCCTTCCCCGCCAGCGAGGTGACGTTCCATGTCCCAAAAACTAGTTTTCTTGTCCGGGGATTGGACCGCCAAGGCTCCCGCCTTGGTCTGCCACCCGATTCGCATTGCACCGGACCCTTCATGTTCCTCCTGCGGGTGGTGGGTCCACAGTTGGACGAGCCCATGTATCCGGTTCGGGCTGGGCCCGGCCGGGCCCCATGGGCGAAAGCCCGGCCACCAGGCGCTCGCTCACGGGCCCCAACCCCAGGCCTGGCTCCAGGGTGGGACCCCGGTAACCCTCCGGGCCGGGTACTCCGACTCTTCGTTTTAACCGCCATGAAAGATCCTTCGAACCGTTCTTTGTCTCACCCTTCACCTAAGACCAATTTGTCATGGTGAGATGTTCTCACAAAACTCCTTTTCTTTTCATTCAGCAGTGTCAAACGTTAGTGCTGCTTTCTGCCAAACACGGTGGCTGTGAAAAGTCTATTTTGGCAGCGTGAAGATGTTTTACACCTTCAAGCTGTTATTGATTTGGTTATCCACGTCCTGAAAGTCCGCAGGGCTGCAGAGTGTGGACAGAAAATGGGACTCTTGTCTGCGGACTCAGGATCTGTCTGCTTCATTTAGAAAACTTAAAGCCATAGCCGGAATGTTTTTCCAACTCCTTCCTCTTTGTTTACTCAGATTTTCCATCTTCTGTGAAAGTTTTGAGCTTCGATCTGCAGGAGTAAGGAAAAGAAGGTGTCCTTGTCTGTACTTTTTATTTTGGTGATACAGGATTGATTTTTTTACACTTTACACTGTAGTTACTGCAAATCTTTACGGTGACACGATCTTTTATCACCTGAAATTCTGGGATTCTGTTGAATTTTATAACAAACAAAACACGTTAAAACACTAAAGAAACCCCCTACTATCTTTTATTTTGCACACTTCTGCACATGAACAGCTGTGTCACATCTTTATAGCATCGTGAACCCTCTTTCCACTCGTTAGTTGCTCGATAAGCAACATCCTTCTTGTTAAGCATCAAAAAGAAATGAAGAATGACTGGAAAGTGTTTGGAGGAACTTTTCTCTCATTTTCCAGAACCTTTCCAGTAATTTTCTCTCCTTTTTTATGGAAAATAGCAGAGTGGTGAACATATCTTTGGCATTAATCTCACAACATGATGCAAACTGATCTAAAGTTCTCTTGTTATTAGAAATTTGGTTTCTTTACAGAAAGTTGTTGCTTTTTTCTTGGTTTTACCTCCCTGATGCCTTTACTTTTACTGGAAGCATATGGGATCAGATATATCTAACTGTTGTTAAAGGTCAGCGGGTATCCTTTGTTGCTTTGACGTCCGAGACAAAACCGAAGCTTTAAAATGAAAGGAAACTGACAGCTTCTTGAATGAGCCACTGACGAGGAACTTTAGTGTTGATGAGCATCATACATAACCGTCCAGCAGAGGATTGCTTCATTTATGTCTAAGTCTGTGGCAAAGGTACAAAAGACAAGCAAATTTTCCATCCCGACCAACTCCTGTTTCATAGCTTTGGATGCTTGAGGTTTTTCTTTGATTGATTTTTAAAAGCTCTTTCTATCATTGCACCATAAACTATGGGGGTACGATTCCCACAATCGGAGAATCCTTGCCAGGAAGCAGAATCCTGCTTTTTATCTTTGTTTGCTTCAAACCGTAATGCCCTCATTTTTCTTTTTCCCCCAACGAGCTGAAACACGGAAGAGAGGTTTGGATCTGCCATGGTGTTCAGAAGAAAAACCAACATTTTTTCCTAATGACTTTTAACGTCTTTCTGAGGGATGATGCAGACAGAGAGGCTGGGGTTCATGCTGGAGGAACATCAAAACGCTGAGCCGATCTGTCGTGGTGAAGAGGGAGCTGAGCCAGAAAGCCAGGCTCTCGATTTACTGGTCCATCTACGTCCCAATCCTCACCTATGGTCATGAGCTTTGGGTAATGAATGAGATTGCGGATACAAGCGGCCGAAATGAGTTTCATCCGTAGGGTGGCCGGGCTCAGCCTTAGAGATAGGGTGAGGAGCTCGGACATTCGGGAGGGACTCGGAGTAGAACCGCTGCTCCTCCGGATCGAAAGCAGTCAGTTGAGGTGGTTTGGGCATCTGGTCAGGATGCCTCCTGGACGCCTCTCTGCGGGGTGTTTCGGGCATGTCCTGCCAGCAGGAGGCCCCTGGGTCGACCCAGGACACGTTGGAGAGGTTACATCTCCAATCTGGTCTGGGAACGCCTTGGGGTCCTGCCGGAGGAGCTGGTGGAGAAGGCCGGGGAGAGGACGGTCTGGAGCTCCCTAGTTGGGATGCTGCCCCTGCGACCCGGACCCGGATAAGCGGAGGAAGACGACGATGACTACAGAGGTGATGTGTGAACCAGCTTTCATTAATTTTTACATTTCTATGATGTTACAGGAATACATTTGTTGTTACAACCTGGCTCAATGGGCCATAACCAAAGGAGAGACACACAGTGTAAAAGACACAAAAATGTATTTTTTATGGCAGAAACAGGTTTTTACTTGTTAATGATGAAATATGATCGGTCACTCTGAGTCTACACTTCAGCGGGCCGTCAGAAAGGACCGTATTCTGGGTCAATTTAACAGTGTACCTCAGCTGGGGTGGGTACGCAACACTCTGAAAGGTTCTGTAGAGTTGCTGAGCAGGGGTCTCATTTATCAAACATTGCGTAGAATCCTGACTAAAACCGTACTTAAGCTCAGCAAAAAAAGATGTACTTAAGCCAAGTAGGTTTGTGATCTATCAAACATGGAGTACGCACAGCTGCACGCAATCTCCGCTTCATAAATCAGAGACTAACGAGAATGTTTCTCAGCTGCTTTTCAGTCACATCCCGCCCTCACCGCTCCCACTTACTGCCATAAATGGTCAATGCAAATTGCCTTGTGGATCTCATGCATAAGCCGGCTGTTGCAGCGCTCCGCCAATGACGATGGCGACCGTAGATCAAGGCAGATCAAGGAAGCGCTATTTCACAGAAGCAGAAATTGAGGTACTTGTGGGTGAGGTGGAGAAATGAAAGGAAGTGCTTTTGCAAAACAAATAAGAGAAAATCCACGGAGTGGCACAGCGTTGCTGAAGCCGTCAATGTTGTGAGTTCTTCAGAGAGATCAGTGGCAGATATTAAAAAGAAATGGTCCGATCTGAAGGTGGAGGCAAAAAAAAATGTTTTGCCACTGCCAGAGTGTGTCTGCCACTGGCGGAGGCCCTGGCACCTCTGATCGCCCACCGCTCGCTGTTAGGATCTCAGCAGTACTCTGACCGGCAAGCGTGCGTGGCATCATGCCGGAGAAGGAGGGAGATACTGACCATGTAGAGGAGACTGGTAACGTTTAAGCCTTTTATTAATACAGATCAAATGTGTCCGTCATTAAAATATACAACAAAACCATATCTCATTGTTCCCCCAGTGACTCTGGATGAAGGGTCCAACGAGGCATCCCAGGCGACGACCGAAGATGTGACTGCAGGGTCGGCCTGTCCCACCAGTGCGCCTCGGGCGCATGGCGCACCTGGAAGTGGCCGAGTGCTAACTGACGCTGTCCTGTAGGCACAGAGGGACATGATTAGTGCTGTGATCGAAGTGAGGGAAGAACTGCACAGAATATGTGACGTCCTGACTGAAATTTCAGGAACACTTAAGCAATTGGTGAAAAAATAAAATATGAAAACCATGCCTTCTGTGTTGGTTCTATAAACGACGCCAGAGGTGGAAAGAGTACTAAAATTTCCTACTCAAGTACGAGTACCAATACTTAGAAATTTTTTTTACTCAAGTACAAGTAAAAGTACTTGCCTACATTTTTACTCAAGTAAAAGTAAAAATTATCGTAAATAAAATGTACTCAAAGTAAAAGTTACTTAGTTACATTTTTGTCAGCGTAAAGACGGCTACATCAGTGCAAAACCACAACACCAGTTCACAACACGCTCGCGTGTGCGCACGCACACACACAGTTTGATTGAAGGATTTCTATCCAATCAGTGAGAACAGGACGTGCACATTGATTGGACGAGGTTTTTCTAGGATGGTAAGTTTCAATTCTGATTAAAATTATTCTTTATTTTGAGAAAAAAATTGTTAATTTTTAGATGCCATCAGTATGTGAGGTATCTCAATGTTCTCATGACAAAACTCTAACATGAGACTGTGCTCTAACCTGTCACATAACAAGCTAAATGAAAGTCAAACATTTCAGATGTACCGTGACAGCTGCTAACGTTGGCCCTGCCCTACTTTACCTCTACATTACAGTTCCATTATCCATGTCCATCCTAGAGCTCCTCTCTGACCTTCATGCTTATTTATAGCAGCTGATTTTTAAAGCTAGCAGAGTTCATCCTTGGTGGTGGGTTCACTCACTCATTTAACCCTTCACCACTGAAATCAGTTTGTTCATTCCAATCCTCCTAAATAATCCTCCAATCATCCAACTGGAATCCTTAAGGGTCCCGTAACGTCCATCCTGTCAGAATAGGCCTTGGGAGCCCAGGTGTTACTAGAACTAATGGTGTCTCCTCACCAGCGCCAACATGCCACCACATTTGTTGGAACAATGTCTGGCCCACAAATAATTTGGACGGTGATGGAATGTATGTTTTTTCTATTTACATTAACATATTCATTCTCACTCGGAGCCCTTATGGCAATATGAGTGCAGTCAATAGCGCCGATTACATTTGGAAAACCGGATATTGCTGCAAATTGCGCTTTAATGTTGGCCTGTTCTCCGACAGTGTAGGGAAACTTCATGTATTGAACTGTCATTTTAATTATGCCATTCAAAACTGCAGGCATTATGATGCTCAGGGATGACTGAGATATTCCAGATCTAAGGGTTACATGTATTTGTTATCCAAAGAAACTTTGGGCAGTAATTAAAACAATATCAATTCGAGCAAGCCAAGATGACCCTACCTGTCTGCTAGATCCAGTTGGAATGAGCCGGTTGCCAGGAACCCAAGAGTAGTCAACAGCTGGAGGTGCACTGAAATTGAATGAGTCCGGCGGGTCAGTCGCTCTAGTACCGGGCTCAGCTCAGCACAGAGGTTTAGGAAGGGGGCTCTGGGGAATCTAAATCTGCTGATCAGACAGTCGTCGTCATGTGCCAGGAAATCTGTGTGATCTCTAAACACTCTCTCCATCCGGATCCTGCCGTTGGCATAGTCCTCCAGGAGTGCCGTGCATTCATTGTGACACATTATACATGAGTGTATCCGCGTTACACGTATATGTCTACTCAGTAATCACACTAATTGCTGCAGGCCTGTCAAAAATGATACGCCAATAAGGCCAGTTTCTCCTACATATGTAACACCATACAGTGATTCTTTACAAGTGATAATGCTGCTGAAATTCATAATTCCCTCCTCCTCCATCCTTCTCAGCAGCAGCACTGCAGGTTCTCTCCATGTCCAAAATGAGCATAAGATAGGTCCTTAGTCATTTTTTGCGCACATTTTTCCACTAAGTTTTCTTTCATAAATCCCAAAGTTTGCATGGAAAGTTGCTTACGCAGTTTTCCGACCCCGTTTTGTGCGTAAGCAAGCTTGATAAATGAGCCCCCTGAACTTTAGGTTGAGTCATGCTGATTGGTTGTAACTCAGAAGGAAATGACATCAGCAGATGTCACCCAAAACTACTGGCATTTGTAACATTGGAAGAGTTGCTGGTGAAGCGCAATCAGGGGTGGATGGGCCATCTGGTGTACCAGGCTCTTCCCAGTGGGCAAATCCCGAAAGTGGGCCGGTCCGGTTTCCCCACCGCTCCAAACGACTGGCAGCATGGAGTTGTCTGCTGGGCTGAATTTTCATCCCAGTCCAGGTCTGAGCGCAATGGAAGCAAAAGCAAATAAGCAGCATTCACACTTCTTTAAAATCAGTTACTGAACTCATAACATCTAAAAATGCAGCTGAAATTCCTTCAATGGCATAATTCACAGGGCTTTGTTGTCTCACAGAGCAACGTCAAAAAATGGCTCTTCTTCTTGTCCTTGAATGCAACATTTTACGTCACACAGCCACTCTCCTGGTCCTCCAAATCAATTAAATTATGCTGTAATTCAACAGAATTAAACCTTTAATGTTATTAACGTCTGTAGACACTTTTTGGCACTGATCAGTGACATCAATCACTGTCGAAGCAGTGATATGACGATGTCCAGGCAAAAGGGGGGAATTTGTATGGAGACACAACACCTGAGAGGACCGAGCCCTCGCATCTTCTGACCTCTTTCCCCCTCCCACTCAGGCTTCCCATAGTGGAAACACGGCTATCATCCTCCAGTGTGTCCTGGGTTGACCTGCCAGCAGCGCGTGTCTGAAATACGTCCTCCAGGAACTCATCAATTCTCTTTTTTCTGTTTTTCGACAATTTTGGTTCCAGTCAAAGAAGCTGACCAAACTTTAAAAGTTGAGGGCACTAATACAGTGTAGCGTTATGAATATGCCATTTCTGCCCTTAACAGCTGCCCTTTGACACAGTGACAGTGTGCATAAATTGCCAAGGTCGTGCACCTGCTTTTGATGTTTACATTCCATCAAAGAAGACAGAAGAAGGACGAAGAACGCTTTTCATTAGTTAATCAAAGAACTTTATTTCTAATAAAGCTAATCAAAACAACTGTTGGTCAATAATAATCAAGTGACTGATCTGTGAAATCACAATGTTATGATTTATGTGTTTAATGAATAACAGGACTCTGAGCTAGACATCCTGATCCACATAAGGTAAACACATGACACATTGTTCACTCATCCAATCAGAACTTCCTTTCTGTTGCGGGGCAGAGCTCTGTGGTGTTTAGTTAATCTGTCCACTCCGATTGGCTATGATTCAAAAACAACTAAGCTTAATAAAACAGAACAACGCCATTTTAATTCAGTTCCATCGCAGTTTCATCACGAGTTTCAACGTAGTTCCAACGTGAGTTCAACCAGCTCTCAAATCCATCTGATGTCCATCATCGCTAAGTGAAGTGCAGACTGGCCAGCTGTATTTTCTACTTTTAAGCTGAGAACTGTCAAGCTGGAAAATTCTGTCGTTTTATCAACAAGACGACGGTTCCTTCAGAATAAAAGCTGAACTCGCTGACACCTGCCGTTGCTACCGGGAGTCGATCCGTAGACTGGTTTGTCGTGCTGCAGACACTGTGCTATCAGTTCCAGCACCAAAGGAGCGTCCGAGGACCTGGCATTCCAGATCATACACAGGAGTCTCCGAAGGTACGTAGTTCGGCATAGATGGCGTTTCATGTCTCTTCCTCCTAAAGTCCCTTGTGGTTAGTTAGTCAAAAGAACATCTTACACCCAGACTCGCCTGCATCAGAAGGAGATTCTGAACTGACACATACACCAACACTTCAGCATCTAAATCCATATGCATCCATCATAGAGAGTTAGTCCTGGTGATTGTTTCGAATAATTATAAAATAAATATTCTTGAACGTCCCATATTTCTCTTTTCTTGTCTCTAAGTCAATACAAAGTGTTTGAATAAAATTCCCTGTGGTAAAAACAACCTCTTCTGATTCTAAGGTAAGATTAATCTCTGGACCTTAATAAAGTGTAAGAATATACCAACTATATTCCACTACAACAGTTTGCGTGGGAAAAGGTTGTGTCCTCCTTCTAGTCATATTGCCTATATCCATTTGGTTTTCCTTCCATTGAAAGTGAGTGGAACTGAAGACATGGGTGTTTTCTTCAAAACAAAAACACCACGATGAACCAAAGTCTTTGATTTTAGTATTCTGCAATCCAGACGTTATGGCTCAAAAACAAAGATTTAAAGAGATGAGTTATTAGAAAGTCCTAAAGAAAAAAGTGTTGTGCCTGTCCCTCTAGTCTTTACAAAGCGCATCTGTCTTACTGTTTATTGATTTGGCCGGCCACATTGTTTTGGTTCTTTCGTTCTTTTTAACGACTCATATAAACGTGTTTTCCTAATTGCTGCTGCAGATGTTTGTCTTTTCTTTTATTTCTTCCTAAACCTCTGATGTCCAGCTCCAAACGGGTGATGGATCAGCACAAAGCCAGAAAAAAAGTTGGAGAGTTTGTCAATTCAGAACAATGCTCATCCTCCCGACATCAAAATAAAGGCAGATTGACGTTGAAAGTGTCAGGTCTGATTAACAGAATTATGATATTAATTTGTGTCTTCTGGAAACATTGTCCTGTTTAATGGTAGATCAGGGATGTTCAATCCTGGTTCTGGAGAGGCGGTATCCAGCACGTTTTAGGATTTCAATCAGCCGGTGATCAACAGGCTTCTGTAGAGCCTGATGAGCTGCTGCACAGGTGATTCAACAACTGAATCGGACGTCTTGGAACAGAGAAATAACTAAAACATGCTAGATATCGGCCCGCAGGCCTGGAATTAACTACCCCTGAAATAGATGGTTAAAGTCCTTACTTGTGTTGACCAATGTTTGCTATTTGCTTTTTAACAGTTTAACCTAAAACATTTAGAGATAACTTGATGCTTTAACCGTTTTTGGGTTCAGTGGCTGTTTGGGGACCAAAGTCTTGCTAGATTTGAATGTCGTTGGATGATTCATGATATTGATCACAGGTGGATCAACAAAAATTAGATGGAAGAGGTGATCACAGAAAGTCCTGCACATTTCTTGGGTGGATGGTGCAAGAAAAATCTGAAGGACTGTTAGTGAACAGCGTGGTTTTTCTTCCAATATTCCAATCCAATCCAATCCAATCCAGTTTATTTATAAAGCACTTTACAAGACCCAGCACAGGAACAAAGTGCTGTACAGAAAGTACATTAAAACAATTGACTAGAAAGAAAACAGCAAAGATAAATAAAACACATGATACATAAAATTAAACTAGCCCTATATTAAAAATAAAAACTTGATAAAACTTGATAAAACCGCATTTGAATCACCTAAAACAGCTAAAATAAAATAAAAATAGAAACCAACATCTCACAAGGTATTAAAAGCCAGGGTAAAGAGGTGTGTTTTCAGGAGTGCCTTAAAAGCAGATAAGGAACTGGCCTGTCTTATCTCTAAAGGAAGTTCGTTCCACAGTTTTGGGGCTGCAACAGCAAAAGCACGATCTCCTCTAAATTTACGCTCAGTCCTGGGTACAATCAGGAGCAGCTGATCAGCAGACCTGAGAGAGCGGGAGGGAGTGTAAGGCTGTATCAGATCAGAGAGATAAGAGGGGGCAAGGCCATGAAGACCTTTAAAAGCAAATAAAAGAATTTTAAAATGAATCCTAAAAGAAATGGGCAGCCAGTGAAGTGAAGCTAAAACAGGGGAAATGTGCTCAAACTTTCGAGTGCCAGTTAAAAGACGAGCTGCGGCATTTTGCACTCTCTGTAGCTGACTAATACATGATGCACTGACCCCAATGTAGAGTGCGTTACAGTAATCCAGCCGAGTGGTTACAAAGGCGTGGATCACTGTCTCAAAGTGCTGCCGTGAAAGAATTGGCTTTATTTTTGCCAGCTGCCTGAGGTGAAAGAAGCCAGATTTTACCACCGCCTTAATCTGATGTTCAAACTTCAGATCACAGTCCACTTTGACCCCCAAGTTGGTGACAGTTGGTTTAACACACTGGGCCAAGGAATCTACAAACACATTGGGTGTCTCAGTAGGACTACCAAAAATCATCACCTCAGTCTTTTTATCATTGAATTTTAAAAAATTCACAGACATCCAAGCCTTTATGTCGTCAAGACACTGTAGTAATGGCTGTATGAGGTTTCTGCCTTTTTTCTTTAGAGGGACATAGATCTGACAGTCGTCAGCATACAAGTGGAAGGCAATGCCATGCTTTCTCAATATAGAACCGAGAGGAAGAAGATACAAAGAGAAGAGGAGGGGGCCTAGAACTGAGCCCTGCGGGACACCACACAAGAGCGGAGCGGAGGACGACACATAGTCACCGAGACTGACACAAAAAGTTCGCCCCGCCAAATAGGACCTGAACCACTCCAGAGCTGTGCCGCTAATGCCCACCCAGTGCTCTAAACGAGAGAATAAAACAGCATGATCCACAGTATCAAAAGCAGCTGTCAAATCTAAAAGCACAAGAACAACACAGTCCCCAGCATCAGTAGCTAAGTATATGTCATTAAAAACTTTTAAAAGGGCTGATTCAGTGCTGTGAAAGGGTTTAAAACCAGATTGGAAAACCTCTAATACATTTTGCTTTTCCAGGAAGGCCAATATTTGGCTATGAACTACCTTTTCAAGAATTTTAGAAAGAAACGGTAGTTTGGAGATAGGCCTGTAATTCGCAAGATCCTGCGGATCAAGAGCAGGTTTTTTAATCAGGGGTTTGACTACTGCATGTTTAAAATCTTTAGGGACAACGCCTGACCTCAGACTATGGTTTACCAGCTCAAGAACCAGAGGACCAACTGTAGGTATCACCTCTTTTAAAAGTCGAGGAGGAACAGCATCATTTGGAGACCCTGCAGGCTTAAGATGACCAACAGTCTCCTGTAGAGATGACAGAATCACAGGCTCAAACCTGTCAAAGACAGCAGAGCAGGAAACAACGACTGAGGGGTCATGAGCACAAGGACAGATTTGAGCCCTTGTGGAGGAGACCTTCTCAATAAAGAAGAGTAACAAATTTTCACATGCTTCTAATGAGGGCTCAATAGAGTCAGCATATGGTGCACTAAGAACAGAGTTAATAGTTTTGAATAACACACGCGGGTTGTGGCAGTTAGACAAAATAATGTCCGAAAAGTGTTTTCTTTTGGCCTCTTTCACAGTTCTTTGATATTGACGCCAACAGTCCTTCAGCATCTGAAATGACACCTGTAGTTTGTCCTTTTTCCATTTGCGTTCAGCTCGACGGCAGTCGCGTCTGACAGCTCGGGTCATTTCGTTCAGCCAGGGCTCACATTTGGTTTTAGGCCGCCTGGTTTTTAATGGAGCCACAGTGTCCAAAGCAGTCCGACAGGTGGAATAAAACCAAGAGCTCAGATCATCAGTCTGGCTGCATAAAAAATCCGGGATCTGACAAATCTGGTTAAAGACTGTTGAAAAGTGCTCAGCAGTGGAGGAGTTAAAAACACGTCTGCACTGAGCAACAGCGCGAGGTTTAACTGAGGCACATACAAGAGGAACTTCAAACAACACAGGACTGTGGTCAGAAAACACAGCATCACAAATCTCTATGTTAAAACTAGGGAAGCCATGAGATAAAACAAGATCAAGTGTGTGTCCACGTTCATGTGTGGGACCTGCCACACATTGCACCAGATTAAACGAATCAATAAGGTTTAAAAAGCCCCTCGCCATGGGCATATCAGGGCAACACACGTGAATATTAAAATCCCCAACAATAAGAATACGATCATATTTTGGCATGAATTCAGCCAAAAAAATCAGCAAAATCATCCCAAAAGTCCTTATTGTATTTAGGAGGCCGATAAACCACCGCACACAACACTGTGTGAGAGCAGCCCAGCTCAAACACAGACAGTTCAAAGCTGGTAAGCGACGGGGTTGGTAGCTGTTTACATCTAAAATGACTTTTAAAAATAGTGGCTATTCCTCCTCCTCGGCCCAACAAACGCGGGGCATTAAAATAGCAGCAATCGCCAGGTAGAAGATCTGAGAAGATGCTGCACTCACCGGCGCTCAGCCACGTCTCGCAGACACAGAGAAAATCCAGTCCTCGGGATGTAAAAAATCCTTCAAAATAAATGTTTTATTCGCTAGCGACCTAGCATTTACCAGGCCAAACCTGGCAGTAAGCGGCGGGTCCCCGTCGCTAGCCGCCATAGAAGCCCGACACAGAGGCCGCAGGTTTTGCGGATTCACACCACGCCGGCGGGGACGAGGAGAGCAGGGTTTTCGAGGCTGGGACGTCCCATCCAGGCCGAAGACAGGTACCAGCCAGGCACAGACAGGATCCAACGATCGCCGAGAGAAGCAGATGTTTGGCACCGCTCCTTGTTTTCTAAATAAGGGCTTGTGAGAATAGCCTAAAGAAGCTTTCATCTTCACCAGGAAGCCGGCCCGGCGACCCCGGCGACGGCACTTATGCCGGGGTGGTGGATCTGGAACACGGCACAGGTGAGCCGGGATCTCCGATATTAGCGGGGGCAGAGTTTTATGTCCAGCTTGGTTCCATTTTGCCCAGCTTTTGACAGAAGGTCGGAGATCCAGTAGGGTTAGGCGATCATATACCAAGAGAGAGTTGGCATTTCCTACAATAGTCAATAAAATAAAAACAACCAAACAAAACACTGGTAGTGACAGACGGCAAGCCATGCACACCGGCGCCATCTTAATCCGTAATTCCGTCAGCCGTTAATGGATAATCTAAGTCATTTAGCTTTAGTTTATGTTGCGTTCCTTTGCTCACATCTCTCTCTGCATGTTTCTCTTTTCTTAAACTGGAGGGAAAAAACATCCATCACAAATGAAATTACAGGCAATTTCACGAGAAGTCTAAAAGCTGAAATTTGCACTTAAAACATAGAAGCTGTTGTAGTTCTGTGTCCAGAAACAAGGACAAGTAGCATGACCACACTTTTCTCTCTCTCTCTCCAAGCGCCGTCTGCCCATTAAAACCACAACCACAAAAGTGCCACTCAGCAACATGTGAGCCTCGGGGCAGTTGGAGCTCGTTGTCAAGATTTTATGGTTACGGTGGCCACTGAGGTCACGCGACTGAACAAAGAGTACTGCTTGCTGTGTTGGTGGTCTAAACTTTCTAACTCTTTCACCTTGTTACATGGTTTGAGGTCACAGATGCTTAAAGGGGTCAATCTTGTCCTTACTAACGGAACTACGAAACACGTCAGATCAGATTTCATCTGATAGTTTTACAAAACAGCAATTTTAAAGTCTGATTCGTGGCGTTCTCCTGTTTTCACGATTGTGGAGGATTATGGGGTTTTTAGGATCTGAATGTTTCATCGTCTGAGCGTTTTCAGGCCCATGAGCTGCTGTTTAGTGAATCTGTCTGTTAGTCAGTCGGCTACAGTGTTGACAAATGCGTCTCATTACACCCCTCCCCAAATAACACATCCTTGACTCACTCTATAATTTACCATTGCACCGAAAATAGCAGGCATTGGTCAATTTGTGTCCAACAAACGCTGTGTGCTGTTCTGCCCTGAATTGTGGCTTCAGGAATGTCTAGCTTCTATTCCTTAGGTTTACACAGCCTTGTCTTTAAAGGCTATCCTAAAATCTTTAGTGCTTAAGCCAGTGGGAAGTGTTGCACTCCGAAGTGAGTGAGAACATAAACCAGACTCAGACTTTATTGAAATAGTGTTTGGTTGGTTTATTCATTACAGAAAATGGCTTTTGGATGAGTCGATACAGTTTGTTTCCTCTTTAAGGTTGGGCTGAGATCATTGTTTGTGTTTTGTGAGGATTACAACACGTGGCTGGTTTTTGAAACCCAACTGCTAGGAAGCATCATGGAGAAGTTGCACATTTGAGCTTATTAACATGCTTCTCCTGAATCTTGCAAAGATGTCTGGATGAAAGCCCAAAACGGCAGCAAAGAAGCGACTCTCTTCCAAGAACACCAAAGACATGGGACATTCTGAAAAAGGTCCAGGGAAGGGACTGTTGAGGCATCAAACATAATTTTCTCTGATGAATCCCCTCTCCAGATGTTTAGGACATCACTTAAATTTTAGCCAGAGAACACAGTCATGAAAAGAAAGGTACCAAAACATCATCCAAGAGGAACTCCTCCCAATCTTTGACTCTTTCTATCATTCGATTGTCTAGAAAAGATGCTTTTATTTTATTGACTTTTCTTTTGTTTTCACTGTTTTCACTTGTTTTTTGGTTTGGTATCATTCCCCTCAAACAGAAACTGGTCCATCCAAAAGACAAAACACCCAAACAGAAGCTCATGTAGGGTTTGGTAAATTGAGTGCCTTAAGAGCTCAATATATATATTACCTCTACTTATGACCAATAAGCTGTTATACTCTATCTAAATATAGAATATCAACCCTGCTTGGTCTTTACTGTGTTAATCAGAAGATTCTAGGGTTCTTTATTTATTAGAGGGTTGTAAACACTTCGTTTTGATTCAGAAAAGAGTCAGGTTTATAAAAGTAAGAATTTACTTTATCAGCAGTTAAAACATGACAAGTTAGCTAACATTTACTGTGATGGATGGAACTAAATGTGATGTATGAACCTATGTGTGAATGCGATGTTAGAACTTCTGTATCTAGGAGACCTGAGTTCCGGATGTAAAAATTTGGTTTGCGTTAAGCTATGAAGTTGATTATTATCAAAAGCACATCAGACGCCATCTGTGTGTCTACTTCACCCGTTTTCTGAGACCCTCTTGGTGGATCCGAAGGTCAGAGAGGTCGGATGACCTCTGGCACTGGAGGGCTGTAGAATACGGTGGCACCTACTCTTCAGTCCAGAGATGTCCCGGGTCACGACAGACAGATGAAACCGAGCTTCTGGGACTCTGAAGGAGCCGGAACAATATCAGCTCATTCTGCAGGAACTATTTGCTTTATCAGCTTCGCAGGTGCAAAAAGAATTTGACGACGTGTCAAAAGCTTTGATGGTTAAAGAGGATTTTACTTCAGGTGGCCGATCTGAAGCTTTCTCTAGAACTCAGGAACCACCAGCGTAATCTGGTTTTAATGTTCTCATGTTATGATTTGTGTAGCCAACCAGAGGATGAAAAGTTTAGGAATGTTACCAAGACAACTCAGAAACACGCCTTCTTTGATCCGGAAGCTCTGATCTGGGGTAAAGGCTATTTATGTGTCATGGGTTTAACTTTACCTTTCTTGTTCTTGTATGAGTGCAAATGGTGATGACCTTGTCAAATAAACATGCAATCAATCAATGTAATCACAACATAACATTCATTTCAACCTTCAATCATTGAGCACAGATTAATGAAAGCATTTCATTATATTATAATTATTATAAGTAGCAATAAACAAGCGTTTATTTAACGATTATCTACCTTATAAGTTGTAGAAGTTCATATCTGATTTAGGAAATCTGGGCTGCGAGTGTTCCTTGTATGGAGGCATGAAGAGTCCTGAAAGATCGGACCTTGAGGAGAGAATGTTATTGTTGACATTTCGTTATCTGTGTTTAGAGCTGCAGGCTCTGAGCTCCAGCTGGTGGGATGGAGGCAGGCTGATTTAGAGGGGACACATGCAGTCTCGTGTCTCCTTTTTGACCAGATGTTGAATGGTCAAACAGTACCTAAAAACTGTTAGGTACTGGGACACAGGAGGTACTGGGAGGTTTGTGGTCCCATTGCGGGACGTTACACTCAGTAGCGTCATTTATGCAGTCCAGTTGAGTAAGAACTGTCCAGATCTTTACATCGGGGAAACTAAACAACAATTACACAAGCGTATGGCGCAACACACGAGAGCCACCTCTTCAGGCCAAGATTCTGCAGTCCACCTACACCTGAAGGACAAGGGACACACTTTTAAAGATGACAAAGTACACATTCTGGACAGAGAAGATAGATGGTTTGAGAGAGGAGTAAAAGAAGCTTTCTATGTCAAACGTGAACAACCCACTTTAAACAGGGGTTGGGGGCTTAGATTTCACCTTTCCAGTTCCTATGATGCAGCTTTGAATCTCATTCCTAAAGCCTGCTGCACACGAGAGCATTCTGCTGAGCAAACGGCCTTGAATGACCGTTTGCTCAGCAGAATGCTCGCCATGTACACACCACTGAGCTGCCAACTGAGCTGCTGGCTGAGCTGAAATATTCTAGTGGCCAATCAAAGCACATTCTCTGCTCACATGACCCCAAGATGTATTCAGATGCAGCCCCATGCCCTGTCTGCATGTCTGAGTAATAAACAAAACGGTACCTTGTGGATCGATGGGCCCACTGTTTCCATTACCCTCTCGTAGGATTTGGGCAGCGGGACTGTCGGAAGGATTCTGGGTCTTCTAGGCGCATCTCTTGAGAGTAAATTGGCATAAACTCCTTGCCTGGCCCTTCTTTCCAGCCACCGTATCCATACTTTCCTAACCTTGAAATGCCAGTGGCAGCGGCACTTCATCAACAAAAAAAGTAGAAGCATTTCCTCCATTTCCAGCTCTGTCTCCATTTAGTTTTTTTTTCCCCACATGCAGACAGGGGGTTGCCATCTTTGAATCATGTGGTCGGCGAACGTGCTTTGATTGGCCACTAAATTAGTTCAGCTCAGCCGGCAGCTCAAGTAGAGCGCACACGGCGAGTTTCTACCCCCCGTGAGGTGGAAAATATCTGACTGGTCAGATATTTGGCTCAGCGTCTCGTGAGGCGGAAAACTCAGTGAAAATCAGGTGCACACAGTGAGCAATTTGCTGAGCAAATGGTCATTCGAGGCAGTTTGCTCAGCAGAATGCTCTCATGTGCGGCAGGCTTAAGCAATTTCAATCAAGGTCACACCTTCCTGTATCTAATCGACACAACTCTCTCTCAGTAGAGGCTAACGACTCATCGGGGGATGAGAGGAGGGTACCCAGAATAGTTTCTGCTCGTTAAATAGCAATAGTCAGCTACAGCTTATAAGCTTGACTCTCCTATATTCCAGCTAGAACTGACAAAGCTCCTCGAATGAGAAGCGAAATGTCTTTAAGAATCCAAAGAAGTCAAGTTGCCTTCATTTTGACCTGGATGACTGAAAACCTTCACCAGCACATTCCCCTCACTAATTTCATTTTATAGTCTTGTTATGCTCAACCGTTTTTGCAATAGTTATAAACAGCTTGTTTTGTTAATTTAAAATAAAGTTTTGGTTTTATGTACACTTTAATTTCTTGAAGTCTAGCTTGTGTTTTTGTCTTCAGCTTATCTTCTTCACAAGATACTTTTACTGTTTTTAAATTTTCTATTCATTCCTGGTAAAACATTTGAGCATCCCGTCTTTTCTTTAAAATCCAAATAAACATGTTCATCTCTGCACCTGAGTACAAATGCAAATTTCTCTTAATTTTTATAATTTGCAGACCGCTTCAGCTTACCAGTCCAAGCACCATGGTTAAAGTTTGTTACACACGATATTTTTTGTTTACTGTTTGTTAAACATCCCCACAATAATAATTTTGCAACAGTCTTCTAACGCTTAAGCCGACTTGAACAGAAACTGGAGTTAGAAAAATTCTGTTGGGATCATTTAGAAACACTGTACTGCTTTATCCATATCAGAAGTTTTGATGAAGTTCTAAAAAAAATTCCAAAAAGTCATTTATTACAAAATCAGCTTTTTGTGTAAAACTGTAATAGCCCCATAATGTAAAACTATTCTTATATTGAAAATATATGAAACATATTGCAACAGAAAAAAAAATGTTCCCCATAATTTATTTTAATAGTTGGCATTTGCAACGCCTGTAAACATCTGACTGGCATTTTTCAAATAAACCACAACAAGGAACTGTAATTAGAGGTTAAACCACAAGTGGGTTAATTTTTTCTACATGTGCCAATTGTGACCTTGGTAAATGAAAAGGAGATGAGCCATAAAAGGTGATGAATATTAAAGTCCCCACGCTTGTGTTTATGTAACCCTGGAAACAGACGTGATGGTCTACAGAACCTAGCCAGAAGAAAAGTCCCCAGAGCAGCAAAACAAACAACCGGAAGCGACCTCTGAACTCAATCTTTAAATTATAAATATAAATAAATATGGAGGTTATTCTGAGTGGATAATTAATGAGCTCCTGTGGTTGGTTTTACTGCTAATGAAGGATTTTTTTCAGCGCATGTGACAGTTTCCTCTGCTGCTGGGACATAGATTTTCATATGATACGGTGAATGCAGATCACTTTGCTTGTAACTTTTCTACTCAACTTCATTTAAACAAGTAGAATATTTAACTTGATATGTTTTATGGTGTTGGATTTTTAAAAAAGGAAAGTCGATGAATGCCTTCGTGCATCAGTTTTTGATTTGATGCATCTTTTTGTGAAGTCTCAAATATCGCAGCCCCCAGAGGACACCATTGCTTCCTGCAGAAATAGAAATACAGCTTTAAATTTACCCACCATAATTATACCTTAATGTGTTTAAGCTGGAGTACCACAGCCCTTACAAAAGTAGCATGAATTAAACACACGCAGGTCTTTGACCACATTTGTCACTAAACAGGCACAGCATTCAAAGTGAATGTATACGTTGTTGCTTCATGTTATGAATTGACGTCCTGTTCCATTTTTATGCTTGTAAAGTTACCAGAACAAATATCCTGAGTCCTTTCTGAGAGTTCTGCAACCAAAGCCGCAGAACAACAAAAGTCTCTTTGTTTGCATCGTGCTGTTGTCCTTTTAAATGAACCACTAAACCGCACTTTCCGTTCGGCCCCACTACCTGTAAAGGGGACGGAAAGCCGTCTGTGACTCATAACGCAGCTGAAAAGCTTTATGCACACTTTCATACATGCAGTTATAAATCACTTTGCACGTGTTTCACAGTCATGCTGCAGCTTGTCTATGAATTGCACTACATCTACCCCGCGGGTTTGCCTTCTAATGAGTTATCAGCAGTGGTGATTCATGACAATTCCCTGAAATTAGCTCAGATGCACGTTCAAAAGGACAATTGAGCCATTTTTTTCCATTCAACAAATGCTATGACATCTGTTTAATTTCATAATTTTAAAAGTCTCATTTTTAAAAGGAAAATAGATAAAGGTTAGCTGGGTGTATGTAAGGATGCTCAACATGTGTTTTGGCCAAGTCTCCTACAATGGGAACGGTAGGTCAGAGTGCTTGCCAATACCGTGTAGCTCAGACGATGGATTGCAGCAAACGACGCTGTCTACTTTGTCTCTGGAGTAAACATTTGAGAAATGGCAGGAGCGGAGATTAATGATGCAGAAAATGCAGAAGCAGAAGCAAATGATGTAACAGCAAGGATGATGCATCTACTTCCATCTGTTTTCCCTATCCTCCTGATGAAGACATACACGTAGTCATCCTCCAGATTTAGCTATCGCTAAGCTAATTCCTGGTGGGGCTGCACGAGCAATCTGATATCGATGCTTTCTAACATTGTTAAGGTTCATCAACATGCTTTAGAGTCATTCAACCATTCACGAAAACATGCATTTATCACCTCCAATGTCACTCATATTCCCTTTTCTCTGCAACCAAAAACCTGCTAGCATGATCATCGTCATACTGTGTGTGGTTTCTGAAATCTGTCATGAGGATCTAAATTTAGTTTTTTTATGCTAGAAAGCAGAGATAGACAAACAGATGTGAAGAAACTTATCATAACTAAAGTACAATAGAGAGTATTTTGAGAACATCAGTAGAAACCAGAATGATTAAATGATCCTCAAGCAGCCTCTCAAACCAACCAAGAAAGCAACAAAAAGCTTAAAAATGTGTAATTTTCTGATCAAAAGTAGCTGAAGTTGACCCAGAAATTTGCTAGATGTTGACACACACAAAGTAGCATTTTGATTACATCATCAAGTCACGCCACTTTGGAGTGCTGCTCTTCATTTTCATTTTCTCCTCAATGGGGATGGCAGGTGTGGACCACTTCATGTCACAGTGGACACTAGACTTCCTTGCAGGACACTTGCCATTTGTTAGATTACAGGGTTGTGTCTTTGACACTGAGCAGTACAGGAGCACCACAGGGAGTTGTGCTGGCATCATTTTGTTTCATCCTCTACACTTCATCAATTCCCCAGGGTGCCACCCATAGATGTTTTCTGATGACTCTGCCATAGTTGACCTCATCACAGGTGAGGACAACTCAGAGACAGGGGACACCGGATTTTGTGGACTGGTGTCAGCAGAACCACCTCCTGAATCCATGTGGAAATAACCAAGGAGCTGGTGGTAGGTGTCTGCAGATGTAGGCTCTCTGCATTGGTACTGGTGAACATTCAGTGATAGTTGACTCTTCATGAACAACAACTAACCTGTAGCAAACATTGATGCTCTTTTCAGGAGGGGTAGAGTAGACTTTATCTGCTGTGACGACTGAGGTCCTTTGGAAAACAAAGGACACTCCTGATGACGTTCTTTGACTCATTGGTGGAATCAACCATCTTTTATGGTGTCTGGTGGGGCAGCAGCTTGTCTATGACTGAGAGACAGAGATTAGAGAAGTTCATTCAGAAAGCCAACTCTGTCTTTGATGCCCCCGTGATCCAGTGCAGGAGGTGAGAGACAGAAAGCCTATAGCAAAAATAGCATCACAGTTAGCCAATGCTTCCCACCCTGTGCCTGAAGCTGTTGTGGAGCTGGAGAGCTCCTTCTGTGTTAGACCACATCTAGGTGCAGAAAGGAATGTTATCATAAGTCCTTCCTTCCAGCAGCTGGACTCTGTAACCATCACTACTCCCAACAAAACTAGTAAAAAATCTAGTTTGTGCTTTTCACGGTTTCTGTTATTCTACCAGGAAGCATTAATTATTGCAGTTTCCCATTCTTGTTACCAATCCCTGTAAAGAATCTGCAATATTTTTCCCTGCAATGTTTAACTTGTTATTTCAGAAAATGTGTACATATTCAATATTTTGACCTTTGGAACTTTAAGTACATTACATTTTTTCAGTCATAAGTTTTTTTGTTGTTTTCTCTCAAATCTGGGTTTCTCTTTATTTTTTATCTTTTAACTTTGCCTTTAGCTCCTGATGTAAATGCTGCTGCGACACCAAGATTTCCCCACTGAGGGACAATAAAGTGATTTTCTATTCGTTTTCTATTCTAATGTTCTATACAAGAAAAAAAATCCTAAACAGATATCCAGTCAAGTCTATCTTAAAAGTACATATTGCTTGTAAACCAACTTGTTTGCGCCTGGGTGAAATCAACCCAGAAAGGTTTACGATTGGTCAACTGATGTAGCGGGATCATGCTGCATGCACATGTGTCCAAACATCTGGAAGGACAGTCCAGATGCAGAGCAGGCAGGGTGTTTCGTAGGGAATGCAGATGACAAAGTTCTACATGAAGTAGCTGAGAATTGGCATTTGGGAGGTTTAAATTAAATGAATCAGAAAAACCCACAAGGTTGCTGAGTAGGCAACACTGGCTCAAACTTTGATTCAAGTCTAACCCTCCCAATGTCTTCATGGGTGACCCCGCAAAGAAAGTGGACCATGGAGCAGGGTTGATGGTTTATCCCTTAAGGTCCACAAGCCGGAGTGAGGAGTGAGCACCACCTCGCCCCCGCCACGTGGACTTCAAGGGATGAACCATCAACCCTGCTTCATGGTCCACTTTCTTTGCGGGGTCACCCATGAAGACATTGGGAGGGTTAAAACTCTGCTGACAGAAGCAGATGGAGATGCAAAGAGTTGTTTATTTTATAAGTGGAAGTTATTCACTTCCTCACAAATCTACAGCTATTTTTAATGTTAATAATAATGATTATATATATATATATATATATATATATATATATATATATATATATATATATATATATATATAATACATATATTTATATATAAATACACATATATATATATATAAATACATATATATATATATATAAATACATATATATATATATATAAATAAATACATATATATATATATATATATATAAATACATATATATATATATATATATATATATATATAAATACACACACATATATATATATATGTATATATATGTATATACACATATATATAAATGCACACACACACACACACACACACACACACACATATATATGTGTGTGTGTATGTATATATATATATATATATATATTATATATATATATATATATATATATATATATATATATATATATATATATATATATATATATATATATATATATAAAGTAATGTATAATCAGTGTTCTAATGTTCAAATGTCAACATGCTTTCACTGGCCCATTTTCAGATTAGTGGTATTGTAATGAAATGGTCAGTCAGCTTGAGTGAAACTGTGTTAAGCTAGTTTTGAATATTGAGATCGTCCAGGATGAAACTTTAAAACGAGACTTGTTGACTTTATTTAACCAAAACCACCAACGTTGTTGAGATTAAGCGGCAGCTTTGCCACTTCCAGTAATCAAGCTCCACAGCTTCAGATTTCAGAGCATCCTAATCCCGCCTGTGCCCGTTTATCATGCAACTTCAAAAAGTTTCTTTCGGTTGAAAGGATGCCCGTTTGAAGCGGCAAGTTCCTCAGCACACACGGTTGATCTGTCCATGCATCAATAGAAGTAAACACACTCTTGACATTTATGTCAAAGTCTTCTCGGTTACGGAGTTGCCATGAAAAGATTACAAATAATCTTCTAATCCTCAGCTCAGGATGAGAAAGATGGTTGCTGAATAAATAACACTGCCAGGTACAATAAAGCTCGGGTTTGAGAGCTGCTAAAATCCGCTTGCTCGTCGAGCTCCGCCGCAGTGAGGCTTTCTCTGTAAACAAGTCATTTTTAGAAGCGTTACATTTCCATAATGTTTGGTAAAATGTGCTTTCAACTCTATATGTGGAAAGGAAAGATGCAAGACAGACTCATGCAACGGTGGAAAAAAACGGATCTCTAAATGTTGCCACATGTACAAGCAGACATCAAACATCGTGTAAGAGGAGAAATGCAGGGAAGCAACGTTCTGGCCTTGTGGTTTGCTGTAAAGTCCAGAAATTAAATTACCGCTCAGCTCTGACTGATTGCCAGGATGGATATTTTGTTTTACAGCCATCAGAGAAAGCACCAAAGCAGACTTTTAGGTTAAAGTCAAACTAAGCTAGTTCTTCTGTGAAGCTTTTAAAAATGGATTCTTTCCAGACAATCCATGCACAGTCCTGATTTTGTTCTTAAATTTTTGTTTTTCTTTTCAGATAAAGCTTCTGGGTGTGTGCGCTGACACAAAAAAGGACCAGATCCGTCGAGGCCACATCTCTAAACATGCAGGATTTGAAAGATCTGCTGCTAATGCCTTGGTGCCTGATACCACAGAGGTCTTTGGGAGTCCAGCTCAGTTGTTTTGACAGCTCAACTGGGAGTTACACGTTCACGAGGCAGGTGGCTTTAATCCTGATTCGTGCTCATTAAAAATACATCACATTACAAAAGTTAAATGTTTTACTTCACCGTCATTTGTCCTAATGTAAAAAAACTAATTTAGTTTGGCAATTTGCTGTTTAAAAAGATAAATCAGCAGCGAACAAGTCTTGCAGGGGGCAGCAGTTTTGGATCAGAGAGATTTTTTAAAACAAGCTATGAATTATTAGTCTCATGAGATGGCTGTAATGCTATTATTAATTCTTAAAAACACACCTCATCCTGTGCATCAGCTGCTTCCTGACTATTAGCATAACTCAAAACAGATGTAACGAAAAGAAAGAATGAAAACTAACGACCAAAATAATACTTTTCAACTACAATCGGCTCATAAATGACAGAAATTGATGGTGTGAGCACAGACAACACAGATGATTCACTCAGAATCAGGGGCTTGGAGCTGATTTCGGGGAGGTCTGTGCGGCCTGCGGACTGGAAGGATCACGTCCCGTGTTTGTGGCGGTGTGAATCCCACCGACCTGATTCTCTCTCTGATCGTCTCTGCTCAGGTTTGGCCTTTGGCTGTTTGCGCAGCATAACTGGACACAGACTTTCCACAAAGATCTGTCAGTGGGGGGATGAGTAAAAAGTCTGCCTGGACCCCGGCCCGATTGAAGGCAAGGGACGATGCCAGGAGGCTAACCGGGAACAGATGTGTTTGAAAGGAGGAAGCCTGCGAGCTGAAAAGACAGATACTAAAGCAGCTACTGCATTTAACGCTGCTTTATTCAATCAGGAATAAACATTCTTAATGTTACTGTAATAAAGCTAATATCATATGATATGGGCCCAAATGCAATCATTTTAATTATCTCTCATTATTCCTTTTCTCTCCATTACTTGAATTGCTCAAAAAACATTCCGCAATGCCCCTCGTGCTTACTCTCGTTCTTGCTGAAACATGTTTAAATGTGCAACACTTCTCATAATTGAAACCACGACTGTGCTGGTCTGCGGCAGCCATATAAAGTCTGCAGAGTTTCAACAATGACATCATCTTGCAGACACCATGTTAACAGCAGCTGTAGCTATTAGTGATAGTCATCACGGCTGCAGGAATTTAAAATGACTTATGGGGCTGCGGAGACAATCCCTTTTTTCCTTCTCATTGTTTTTCCGTAAGCTTGTGATAATTGTCCATCATTAGCAGATAAAAGCTGTCGCTGAAAGCCTGAATCTCAGCAGAACTCCTCTTTTCTATGACCACTGCCACACCGCACCCAGAATAGGATTTTTGTTCGTTTTTTCTGCTGATGAACACTCGAGAGGCTAAAAATAAAACACCTCTTGCTAAAACGTTTTCTGAGGGCCACTTCAAGAACATCTGTCAAAGTTTTAAAGGTGTGCCAGAAAAGTTTTTTTATGACTAGAAAACTGTTTTTTGAGCTTTTATGTGACGCATGACATTTTTGTTGGGGCTCACAATGACCCAAGAGCCCTGATAAATGGACAAACACAACCCCATAAGGAAGCCCTACACTGGAGCTACCCACTGGGCCAGGACATGATTATATAATGGGTCAGGGTTAGGCATGCTATGTTGACCCCAGTAAGGTGAAGTGGGTGTCCTGCGGGTCGTAGGGCCCCCTGAAGGGCCAAGCTTATCTTAGCCACTCTGCAGAGGAAGCCGATTTTAGCTTCACGTCTCTGTGGTCTCGTCTTTATTGTCACAATCCAATTCCTCCGACCATCGGGGAGGGTTGGACCACAGATGACCTGGTAAGTCAAGAACATTGTCTTTTGGGTCAGGTTCATATTTACAGACTGGAGCAAATCCAGTATTACTGCAGATGAAGCCCTGATCCGTTGGTCCACCCTACTGTCTCTTAAATCATCAAACAAGGACACTCGAGTACAAAAAATAATCTATCTAAGATTGAGAACCAAACTTTTAGGGGGTGACTTCCATACCAGAAGCTTCACCTGGGATTAAACTGCATCAGTGGGTGCCGGTCATTGCTTGACAACGCCAACAAGAACAAGAGACACACAGGTTCCTCAACCAGGCGCTCCAGTCTTCACCGCTATTACTTTACCTCTTACCTTGTTAAGACTGTCTGACCAGGGGCGGGTTTATTCATGGGGTGGCTCTTACCCCCAGTGGGGCATCTCCAAAGAAACTGAAATTAGTCCTCACTCTCCAGATATGTGCAAAAACATCCTAATTAAATAATCCGATGAGAAAATCTAAGGCAGATTTAGGGAGGGGTAAAAGAGCAGTTTAAACAACTGCAACATGTGACTCTATAAACATTTTACCCAAAAATACCAGAGGTATATCTGTCTCTCCTGTGGTCATTTATTCATTCATTTCCTGTGCTTTGGTCCCACGGGCCTTTGTTGGCACAAAAACACAAATAAATGTTTCATGCTGGACCTGACGTGTGCACTGACCTTGCAACTCTGAGATAAACAACGCCAAACTCTTGATCCCATTGGATGACACCTGATCTGTTAGAAGCTGGAGGTAACACACCTGGAGGTCATGGAGGTTATTTTATTCTGAAGTCATTATGTTTAAAGCAAATACTATAATGGGACTTTATGAGGTGTATGGTCACTGTTTTCAACAGAATAGAAACCAAACACGCAACGTGAGACAGAAACGAACCACTTCAGCCGTGAACGGCAGAGTAGTTGATAAGAGGGATTAGCGATTTGACTAGAAAGAGCGAAATTGGAAAAGTGTGTAACTGTTGAGTTCTGGGAAAAATAATTCATATGAAAGACTGAAAGGGAGTGAGTGAGGAAATCACAGGTGCAACACATTCTCACTCCCAGCGCGTCAACCCCCCTTTTCATACAAAAGTGACGAAAACGGGCACTTTTGGCATCAGGGGTGAGACGCAGAGGGTGGCTGACCAAGCATTCGTTTTTGACGCACTGGGAGTGAGAATGTGTTGCACGGTTATATGAAGTCTATGGATTCAGATGTTACAGAAGACTAATAATCATCAGGATCAATCTGGGTCATTTAAAATGTCTTTGTAACATCTTCTTGGCCTTTTCATTTTAGATTCGTGCTTCGTGAAACGTGATTGAAAAGATATTTTCTCTACCCAGCAATGAAAATGAATTTGGAAATATTTTTAGCTTTTGTCAGGATTCCCTCTGAAATCTTGTGCTTGGGAACCTGGATTCATTTTTGGTGATAAAAAGCGAGTTGAAAGCAGTAAACACCAAAAATCAAACATTTTGCAGACAAAAAGTAAAAAACCCAGCGGCGTATTTACTATTTACATGTTTTTGTGATGTATGTGTGTCACGGGGAGGTGTTTAAGCAGCTCAGTGGCCTAGTGGTAGAGTGTCCGCCCTGGACTGGGAGATCGGGGAATAAAACCAGTCGAGTCGTACCAAGGACTTTATAAAAAATGGGACCCAATGCCTCCCTGCTTGACACTCAGCTTTAAGGTGTTGAATTGGAGGATTAAATTACCAATTAATTACCGAGGGTAGCCACAGCTGCAGCTCACTGCTGCCCTCCACGGGGATGGGTCAAATGCGGAGATGAATTTCCCCAGTGTGTGATGATGACTGTGGGACTTAAACTTTAAGTGGACCCAAAGAAAAATAAACAAATATGGCAAAAAGAAACATAAAAACTACAAAAAGAAAATTAAAAAATGAAAGAAAACTACAGAGGAGCCAGCAAACCCAAGAGAGAGAAATTAGGTAGGAAAATAAACAAGAACTATTAACACAGGAAGGGCTACTTACTGAAATGAGAAGCAGCTGGATGATAAGCAGGTGAAGGACAGGTGTGGAGCTGAGAAAAAACAAGGTTCAGTCCCCAAACTCCCACTTCCATCCTTTCGCCCTTCAATCATGCGTTCTCGTCCAGGGGTGTGAGTGCGCAGGCTTTCCCAATTCTCAAGTGTGGAAGCTGACCACACCCCCTTTTGTACTCTTGATCCACACTTCGCCAAAGCCGTCATCGATGCAGATGTAACCCAGAAGCTAGAACCTTAATGAGGTATTAACTAATTGGCTTACTAATATGATCCATCCTCAATTTAGATAAAATATAAAATATAAATTAAGGAAATTAACAATACTAATTAATAGATATATAATTAACTAATAGATAATTTCATAATGAATTATTGGAAGGGTGAATAACTAAAATAACGAGTTTAATATTAAACATCGGTTAAAACAAGAATCTTGAACATCCCTAACAGAAACAGAAGAGGAAAGCTGTATACTATTGGTCCAGGTGGGAATCTGAAATTTCATTGGCTGAGAGAAATAAGTCCCGCCTCCGCGAAATAAAACCGTGCGACGCAGCTGAGCGAGAGGAGAGACAAACGGCTGTGCAGCACGCAGATACAGAAAGCAAAGACTGAGCGGTTAGAGAGAGAGAGAGAGAGAAAAAAAAAAACAACGGTCGAGGCCGTGAAGAACCCTGATTTGGGTGCCGCATAGATAGAGGGAGAGGCGGACTTGACTCCTTCTAATAAGAGCTAGGAACTTGGAACCAACGCGATTTGTGTGGAGACGACAGAGTGAACCAATCCTCTGTAGGAGGGAACCGTTGGAGCGCGTTGGCTGGGTTTTTTTTTTTCCTTGGGTTTGATCCCGACTCCTATGATCACTCACTTGGAACGAGAACTGGATTTCTTCCTGACGAGGGAGATGGCGAGCCTTAACCACTGAACGAACCAGGACATCTCAAGTAACTGAAGAGCAGACTGCTCTCTTCTGTGAACAATCTCAACGGTGCGGTAGGAAAAAATCGCACCACCGGACTCTGACTTTCACCCCAAGCGTGGGGATTTGACTTGACGCCGGCTGACTTGTGACTCATATGATCAAATCTCATACCCAGCATTTTACTATTGTCGATTGTTTTCATCTGTTTTTGTGTGTTATCTTTATGTGTTATATTTCCCAGTATTATTAAAATTTAGTATATAAACCGTTTCATGCTATACCCGTGACTCCAGTCATTCTTAAACAACCTCCAATTCTCCCCGAACCTAATTATTGGCCCATTTGTTTATTTTTTCTTTTAATTATCTTATTGTATCCTGTAATCCGGTTACATAAAACTTGGCGAGCCAGCCAGGAGAATTGTAGAGTTGTTACCTTAGCTAACCATTGACTGACATCATAAGAGTGCCTGGAGGTCACAGTGGTTTGCCATTTTGGCATTATTGGTACTTTTGAGTGTTTTAAAATGGAAGTTGTAAAAACAGAAAAGGTCAAGGTTTCAAATGCTGTTTTAATCAGTGGGTTAACTGATACAGACCTTGATAACGAAGTCTTTGGGTTTATGGAAGGATTCGGACCAGTTAACAGGCGCATTAAGTTACCAAACTGTGATCAGATTATTGTGGAGTTTCAACATGAAGCCACTGTTAAGGAATTAAAGAAACAATGTTTACCCTATGACAAACCTTGTACTAGGAACCCAGATGTTTTCTTCCATATTCAAGACCTAGCCAGCGCGTACAGTCTAGAAACTAGCACATCTGCCACTGATGCCTATCTGTCAGAGCTCAGGGACATAGCTGCGCGTAGCAATCAATCATTTAAAGACCTTCTAATGGAGGAACTGGCAAAAATTGGGGAATCTTTAGGAAGGGATACCCATGCATCTGAACCAGTCACTGAACCAGAGCCAATGCTCCATAGTGACCAAGTTACATATTCCCTGCCTTTAACACCAGAAGTTAACTATATGAACAACTCAAAGGACAATTGTCCACCTACAGAGACTGGAAAACAAAACCCTTGCATTCCACCAAATCTTTTAAACACACCTGAGGTTCAGCGAGTTATTGTGGAACACATTGTTAAAAGCAGTGAGGTTATCCCTCCGCCTACTTCACAATACAGACTAAAACCGTTCTCAGGGCGAGTTCCACACCCTTCTTTTGAAACTGACTATGATACTTGGCGTAGTAGTGTAGTGTTATGCATAAATGATCCTTCACTCACCAAGTCCCAAATTGTACGAAGAATCGTGGAGAGTCTGTCAGCCCCAGCAGCGAGCATCGTTAAAGCTCTTAGTCCAAAATCCGACCCGGAAACGTACCTTGAACATCTCGATTCAGCTTACGCAGCTGTCGAAGACGGCGACGAGCTCTTTGCTCGCTTCTTAAACACAAACCAGGACAGTGGTGAAAAACCTTCCGATTACTTTCAGAGGTTATACACCTTGTTAAACCTAGTTATTCAGAGGAATGGAATTTCCTCCAGTGACGCCGACCAGCAGCTGCTCAAGCAGTTTTGCAGAGGCTGTTGGGACAGCTCGCTGATTTCAAACCTGCAACTCGAACAAAAGAAAGACAACCCGCCTCATTTTACAGCACTTCTCCTCAAACTGCGCACTGAAGAAGACAAACAGGCTACTAAAGCAGCACGCATGAAACAACACTTAGGGGCACAACGAACTAGAGTGTATTCAAATGTGCAAACAACATGCTCTCAGAGTAAAAACACTTGTGAACTGGAAATAGATGATAACTGTGATGACTTACGCAAACAAATCGCTGAGCTCAGGAGCCAAATTGCACAGCTTAAGGTTAACAACACAGATAAAAAGGCAAAGAAAACTCAAAAAGAGTCAAAACCCCGTGTGGGGACTAAAATTCCAGATGAGCCCAAACAGATTCAGCAGATAACAGCAGTGGTGCCCAGACCAAAGCCTGGATACTGTTTTAAGTGCGGAGAAGATGGGCACATAGCTTCTAGCTGTAGCAACGAGCCAAATCCAGCACTAGTTGCAACTAAAAGACTTGCTCTTAGACAGAAGCAGCGCGAGTGGGAGATGTCAAAGCCAATTGCTCAGTCTCCTCCTTTAAACCGGTAGAAGCTCCTATCGTGGGACAGATAGGTGCTAAAGTAGAACCAAGTCCCTCTAAGGAAAGGACAGAGAGACTTTTTTGCAAGCCAGTTCATGCTCATTCAGTGCCAAAACTTCCCAAAAGATTAGTGGGTGGGCGATGCACAGCTACAGTCTCAGTTAACAGTGTTGAATGTAATTGTTTACTGGATTCAGGGTCCCAGGTAACCACCATTGCCAATTCTTTTTACCAAGAACACTTACCTGACCTCTCAATTAAACCCATCAGTAATCTGTTAGAAGTCGAGGGCGCAAACGGTCAAGCAGTTCCTTATTTAGGATACATAGAGATAAGTGTCACATTTCCAAAAGAGCTCGATCAGTCTGGACTTGAGTTACCTACCCTTGCGTTAGTGGTTCCGGATATAAGCTCAAACTCTGATACACCACTACTCATTGGCACAAACACACTCGATCCTTTGTATGAGCAATTGTCTGCCAATAACTTACCTGATTCCAAGGCACTCTCTTATGGGTACCAACACGTGCTAAAAGCCTTAGCAGTCAGAAAAAAACAAAGCAAAGATGGACGAGTTGGTGTGGTGAAGCTTCGAGGGAGAACCCAAGAAGTTCTCCCTGCAAATAAAAAACTGTTACTAGAAGGGTTTATGCAACCCAGCCAAAACAAGCATGAGCCTTATGCACTCATTGAACAACCCACCAATGGTTCTCTACCAGGGGGTATAATTGTAGACTGTTGCCTCATTTCCTTACCTTCACATGGTCCATACAAAGTACCTGTTGTACTAAGAAACGAAACTAACCATGACATCACATTACCCACTAACTGTGTGATCGCTGAGTTAGTTAAAGCCGATCGTGTTATGCCATATCCAGAACCTGACAAAAGTGATCAGAAAGTACTTGCGGCGTGTAGTTCGCAGCAACAGACTTCACCTTCAAACCCTCCTCTCAGTTTTGACTTCGGTACTTCGCCCTTGTCCGAAGAATGGAAAGGGAGGATCACCAACAAACTTAACACTTACTCCGATGTGTTTTCGCACCACGATCTTGATTTTGGTCATACACAACAGATAAGACATCACATCAACTTAAAAGACGAGACCCCATTCAAACAGAAATCTCGGCCGATCCATCCACATGATTATGAAGCCGTGAGAAAACATTTGGAAGCCCTCTTGGAAACCGGTATAATAAGAGAGTCGGAGTCTCCATTTGCCTCACCAATAGTGGTAGTTCGGAAAAAGAATGGTGAGGTACGTCTATGTATAGACTATAGAAAGCTTAATCTGCAAACCATTCGCGACGCATATGCCCTGCCTAACTTGGAGGAGTCCTTTTCTGCTCTCGCTGGATCACAGTGGTTTTCTGTGATGGACCTCAAGTCAGGTTACTATCAAATAGAGATGTGTGAAAAGGATAAACCTAAAACTGCTTTTGTTTGCCCGTTTGGGTTTTATGAATTTAACCGTATGCCACAAGGAATAACAAATGCTCCAAGCACTTTCCAACGGGTTATGGAAAAGTGTATGAAGGACATTAATCTGAAGGAAGTGTTAGTTTTCCTAGACGACTTGATCGTCTTTTCCAACTCCTTGGAAGAACACGAAACCAGACTTTCTCACGTTCTTGAACGGCTTAGAGAATACGGACTCAAGCTATCACCAGATAAGTGTCGTTTTTTCCAGACATCTGTGCGTTATCTTGGACATATAGTATCTCGAGATGGCATAAAAACCGATCCAGATAAGGTGGAAGCACTCAAAACATGGCCGAAGCCTCAGACTTTGAAGGAACTCCAATCTTTCTTAGGATTTACCGGTTATTACCGACGCTTCGTTAAAGATTACTCAAATATTGTCAAGCCACTAACATCTCTCACGGCTGGTTATCCACCCAAACGGAAAAACTTTAAAACACCACCATGTAGATCAAAGTACTTGAACCCCAAAGAACCCTTTGGGAATCGTTGGAGCCAAGACTGTGAGAAGTCCTTTCAAACTATTATTGAAAAACTTACCACTTCGCCAGTTCTTGGCTACGCTGACGCAAAACTCCCATATCTAGTACACACAGATGCTAGTACGACCGGACTCGGTGCAGCGCTATACCAAGTGCAAAACGGTGTCACACAGGTAATCGCTTATGCAAGTCGCGGTTTAAGCTCTAGTGAAACTAGGTACCCTGCGCACAAGTTGGAGTTTCTAGCCTTAAAGTGGGCCATAACAGATAAGTTTCATGACTATTTGTATGGGAACACATTCACTGTCATTACTGATAATAATCCGTTAACTTACCTCTTAACAACGGCAAAACTCGATGCAACGAGCTATCGTTGGCTAGCTGCGTTGTCCACCTATAATTTTGACATCAGATACCGTGCAGGTACACAGAACGTTGACGCGGATGGCCTGTCTAGGAGGCTGCATGATAAACCTGAAGACAACTCAAAATTCACTGAGGAATGCCAACGACTAGATGAGTTCCGATCTCATCTTTTATCCTCTGTCAAAGAAGTCGAGCTTCAACTTCAAGCCGAAGCAGTGAAGGCAACATGCCAAAAGCACATGGTCTTGGATGAGACTGATTCTCCTTGTGGTTTAGTTCAGTCACTTGCCATGTCTGCAGCGGCCATTCCAGACCTATTCCAGTTGGAAGACAATAGTGACAGTTTCTTTGCTGTGCCCAAGTATAACCATGCTGACCTTGTCTCCTTGCAGAGGAAAGATCCAACCATTGGCCGAGTCATTCAGCTGCTTATGACTGACAATAAACCGCCAACTGATACTATTGCAGAACCCCCGGTGGTTCTTAACCTTTTGAGAGAGTGGAAACGGTTTGAGTTTCAAAATGATTTACTGTACCGGAGACGCCAATTAGGACCAGAGACATCATTGCAGTTAGTCTTGCCTGATTCATTACGTTCAACAGTCATGCAAAGCCTACATGATGATATGGGGCATCTTGGGGTTGAACGTACGACAGATCTCATTCGGTCCCGTTTTTACTGGCCAAGAATGGCTAGTGATATCGAAATCAAAGTTAAAACTTGCGAAAGATGTATCCGTCGGAAGGCCCTCCCTGACAAAGCTGCTCCAATGGTGAGTATTACCACCAACAGACCTATGGAGTTAGTTTGCATGGATTTTCTCTCCATAGAACCAGACAGTAAGAACACTAAAGATGTCTTAGTGATTACAGACCATTTTACAAAGTATGCAGTGTCCATCCCAACCAAAGATCAGAAAGCCACCACCGTCGCGAAGAACCTGTGGGAACATTTTTTAGTCCACTACGGGTTTCCTGAGCGTCTTCATAGTGATCAGGGACGGGATTTCGAATCACGTACAATCAAGGAACTTTGTTCTTTACTTGGTATCCGTAAAGTCAGAACGAGCCCTTATCACCCTCGTGGCAACCCCGTTGAACGGTACAATCGTACATTACTCAGCATGTTGGGAACTTTACAAGCCACTGAGAAACATCACTGGCGCGATTTTGTAAAACCACTTACTCACTCGTACAATTGTACAAAAAATGACGTGACGGGATACTCTCCCTACGAGCTAATGTTCGGTAGGCAGCCTCGGTTGCCTATAGATATTGCCTTTGGGTTACCGCATTTGAACAAGCCCTCTATAACTCATTCTCAGTATGTTAAAGAACTGAAGAGTCATCTGGAACAGAGTTATGACATTGTCATAAAAAACTCTCAAAAAACAGCGAGGAAGAACAAAGAACGGTTCGACAGAAACATTCGTGAGTCCACACTAGGTGTGGGAGATCGTGTTTTAGTCCGAAATCTTCGCTTAAGAGAAAAGCATAAATTAGCAGACAAATGGGAGCAAACAGTGTATATAGTTCTCAAACAGATGGAAAACTTGCCAGTATACACTGTAAAACCAGAGAACGGAGAAGGACCCAACAGAACACTCCACAGAGATCTTTTACTGCCTTGTGGTTTTCTCTCTTCATTAGAAAATGAAACAGAACGCGTTACGAAACCTAGCAGACCTCATACAAGACAGAGTTCAGCCTTAGAACCTGACCCAGATGAGCCACTTGACGAAGAGGTAGATGAGTTTTATTACTCTGATCTTCCACAAGTGCTAAACCGACCATCCTATCAAATAGAGGTCACCTTGCCAAATAGGGAACTCATAGCAGATTCAGGACCGGTAAATAATATTCAACAACAAAACACACTATCCTTACACACAGGGGATCGCAAGGAACCAACCTTAGCTGGTAATGAAAATGCTGAATTGTCCTTACTTGACAAAGGCATCAACACCGAAACATTCTTACCTGAAAGAGTGAAAGAAGCAGCAACATACTTACCTGAAAAAACGAAAAAAAACGAAGTATACTTACCTGACGTAGAAACGGGGGATGAAACTAACACAAACCTACCTCAATTGGATGGTGTCCTAAAGTCGCAGCAACGTGATGTAAGTTTTGAACCCATCATACACGATCAGACACATACATCTGAAAAGACCAAAGTCTTAGAGAATAGCTCATCAGCTCTGTCGGAAACAGAGAGCTCACTTCGTCCTGTCTCAGTTGAGAATCAAACCGAAACGGATGAGCATGATACTGTGCAACCAGAGATGTATGTCAGGAGATCTGAACGAAGTAGTCAGCCTCCTCAAAGACTAACTTACTCTCAATTGGGCAATCCACTAGTGACCGTAGTTAGGTCCCTTTTCCAAGGACTTAATAAAGCTTTTATTGACTCTCTTACTCAAGAAGTTGTGTACCCCGTAGAAACAATGCACAGGGACGTGCATGATATTTAATGGGGGAGGATGTAACCCAGAAGCTAGAACCTTAATGAGGTATTAACTAATTGGCTTACTAATATGATCCATCCTCAATTTAGATAAAATATAAAATATAAATTAAGGAAATTAACAATACTAATTAATAGATATATAATTAACTAATAGATAATTTCATAATGAATTATTGGAAGGGTGAATAACTAAAATAACGAGTTTAATATTAAACATCGGTTAAAACAAGAATCTTGAACATCCCTAACAGAAACAGAAGAGGAAAGCTGTATACTATTGGTCCAGGTGGGAATCTGAAATTTCATTGGCTGAGAGAAATAAGTCCCGCCTCCGCGAAATAAAACCGTGCGACGCAGCTGAGCGAGAGGAGAGACAAACGGCTGTGCAGCACGCAGATACAGAAAGCAAAGACTGAGCGGTTAGAGAGAGAGAGAGAGAGAAAAAAAAAAACAACGGTCGAGGCCGTGAAGAACCCTGATTTGGGTGCCGCATAGATAGAGGGAGAGGCGGACTTGACTCCTTCTAATAAGAGCTAGGAACTTGGAACCAACGCGATTTGTGTGGAGACGACAGAGTGAACCAATCCTCTGTAGGAGGGAACCGTTGGAGCGCGTTGGCTGGGTTTTTTTTTTTCCTTGGGTTTGATCCCGACTCCTATGATCACTCACTTGGAACGAGAACTGGATTTCTTCCTGACGAGGGAGATGGCGAGCCTTAACCACTGAACGAACCAGGACATCTCAAGTAACTGAAGAGCAGACTGCTCTCTTCTGTGAACAATCTCAACGGTGCGGTAGGAAAAAATCGCACCACCGGACTCTGACTTTCACCCCAAGCGTGGGGATTTGACTTGACGCCGGCTGACTTGTGACTCATATGATCAAATCTCATACCCAGCATTTTACTATTGTCGATTGTTTTCATCTGTTTTTGTGTGTTATCTTTATGTGTTATATTTCCCAGTATTATTAAAATTTAGTATATAAACCGTTTCATGCTATACCCGTGACTCCAGTCATTCTTAAACAACCTCCAATTCTCCCCGAACCTAATTATTGGCCCATTTGTTTATTTTTTCTTTTAATTATCTTATTGTATCCTGTAATCCGGTTACACAGACAGTTGGTGAAGGGTGTTACCTACAATTCATTTCTGCTGGAAAACTTCGAGAAGGTGGAGCAAAGGCTCAAGTGTCTTTTCTGAAAATAAATATTTTCAAATGAAAGAAGTTCATTTTCAGCGATTAATGATATTTATTCATGCTCTGAATGTTTTAGACTAAGATTTAATATGGAAAAAAATTAATGTAAAATTTGTCAAATAATTGTTTGTTTAAAAGTTGATATTAAAGATTTTTTTAAAGTAGCACAAACAGCTAAACCTAACCCACACTTACAAACTCGAAGCTTTACTGCACACTTCCTCAAAGTGCACTTCACAGAAGACCGTAGGACACAATTCAAGTATTGGGATTGGGCCAACTACTTTGAATTAAAAAAGAAAGTTCAGATAAATAAAAGAAAATTAATCATTTTAACCCAGAAGGCAAAAAAATCAAGAAACCACAGGAAGTAGTCAACAAAACTGATTAAAATTCCTTTGCAAGAGCCCAAGATGCTGAACATAACATACACTAAAAACATAGAGAACAATAAAAAAGACATCCAAGCAACTCTTGAAGACCTGCAGTGATGGTGACTGTTAAATATCAAGTTGAAGCTCATTCCAGAGAGAAGGAGCCAAGACAGAGAAAGTCCTCTCCTTTAGACCTGTACCGAGTCTGTTGGACAGTCGGTAACTCCAGCTGAGCAGAGCGTAGAGTTTGTGAAGGGGTATCTCGTTTTATTCGCGCTACCAAGTATGGTGGGGCACCACCACGAAGAGACCGAAAGACAAAACAATTTAGCCTGAAAACCTACAGGGAGCCAGTGTAATGAAGCCAGCTCAGGAGCGATGTGTGCTGATTTCCTCGCCCCTGTCAGGAATCTGGCAGCCAAATTCTGGACCAATTGTAGTGCTGCATGACTCATCCCAGCTTATAATGCATTTCAGATTACATTTCTATAGATAAATGTGATTTAATCTGAGCCTTACACTAGGCTTAAATAAATGTGTGATTAACGGGCATCTGCAGCACTTAATGGCCTCCTGAGGAGTCAATGGAAATCAGGTTTGCTGAAGCAGAGAAATGGAATTCTTGTAGGACAGCGTGCCCTGAGGTCCAGGGTTGGGAAACCCTGCCTAAATAATAAATGTGATTAGATTTTTGATTCAGCTTCCATATTAACTGTTAATATAACTGGTGGAGACTTATATTTAATATTTATTGCCATAATGAACTCGGTGAACTCGATACTAAACTGTAAGACGACTCATCTCCTGAGTAAACCAGTCACATCTGATCTATACTACTCCTGTCTGTGTCGAGGCGAGGAAACGGCGTTCATCTCCTAACCGCCACTTTGGTGAAAGCTGCTCTCACGAGCTGAAACCAGTCTCAGCAGCGGGTGAAGAGTCTGGATGTGGTCAAACGTGTGACGCCAGCTGAGAGGAGATCAAGGTTTGAGAAGCTTCCACATCCATCCTGCTGCATAAGCAGAAGCAGAAATCTGTCTGGTCCAGCAGATAATCCAGGACTCCGATCGCACACACCCACTCACACCAAGTGTGGCCAGATTGTATGATTTCTCTGAGTGGGAAGAAGGAAATGGACCAGAATCCCTGCTCACTTAACTCCCCCTCACTCCCACATCTGGACCTGTCATTACACTCCTCTCACACACACAGAATATTATTAATGATCCTAACAGATGAAGGCAGAATTGTCTTATATCACTTAGCTTACATGCTTAAGTTTGATTTAAGAGACTGGGTCAGAGAGAGAGAGAGAGATTTTCTGCTGCGTTAGCGCGTCTCACTTATTCACAAAATATAGTGTTGGTGGAAAAAAGTTCAGATTTTTATAAACATCTGTTCTAATACTGAGACTGATTCATACAAATTAAAATCTCAAAGTTGAGCTCATTTTGTGCTCCGATATCAAAAATAGAAAGCAGTGAGAAAACGCACAGGAAACAAGTACTGAGATGCATTAGATAAAACAAAATATGATTCTTCATAATCAAGAGACACAAAACGCACATTTGTTAAACCCAAAATAAGTTTTTGTGGCCTTCTCTGTGCTAATAGTTGTAGTTTTTTTTATCTAATACACAAATCATGTGGAGGATTTTAGCAACTTCCAGTGACAAACACAAAACTAGTGTATCCGTGATGTTTCACCACCACATGAGGGGTCTCTGATGCTATTAAAATTGTCCAACGCTGTAAAAGTCCTGCTTTGTGAACCTAGCCCAGAATTTGCCGAAACAGAAGAATTTTGCTTTACATGTCGGTCGAGCAACGCTCCACTGAACTTTCCCAGCTCCGGCAGGTATTGAGGCTGGGCAATCACAGCACGTTTATTCAGAAAAACTACGTATTTTCCTCTTCTTCCCTGATGTAATGGCGAACTGCTGCTTTGCTTGACATTCGTTGCAGTCCAATCACGTGTTCTGCTGGTTTGGAGGGCCAATCACAGCGCTTGATCAGTCAGGTGGGCAGGATATTAGTACACCTAAGGCCCAATCCCAACACTCAACCTGCGTTCTTCAGCAAAGTGAGCTTGGAGAACGTGCACAGTAAGGCTTCAAGTGCGTGCTACACAAGTGTGCAAATAATAGCAGAATTGAGACAGGGAGCATTGCGTCATCGACTGCAACGCATGCCGGGATGCTGGTCACTGTGATACTTTTTCAAAAAGAACTTTATTAAGAACTTTCAAACAAACAACCAATTATTTGAAATAAATTTACATTCATTGCTGCTTTGTCTGAAAGTTTCAGAGCATCAGCTAATCATCCTAAAATGACCAATTTTATAAGAATTTTTTTTTTTCAGAAAAGGAACTTGAGCCTTTTCACCTGCAGCTATGGATTGTGGGTAATACATCAATGCAGACTTGGGTAAGTGTGGATGAAGAGTGCAAAAGGGGCGTGGGACACCCTACGCGCTCTCACCCGTGGTCGGGATTGTGCAATCGAAGGGCGCAAGGGTGGAAGTGTGAGTATTTGGATTGGGCTTAAGATGGCAACAGCTTAGATAGCGGTCCAATCACTGCATTCTGTTGGTGGGTGGGATTCGCTGACAAAACAAAAATGGCGGTGATTGGTTTGAAACAGCTTTGGCATCAACTTTGGTCTATTGAGCGTTTCTTTGAGTCAAAAGCAGATAGAGGTGCTGAAGTAAAATGTGTTTGCATCTTCTTTGATGGAGTATGGTGGACTGTCTCACTGACTGACATCCGTAGTGGTGAGAATGTAACGTTGTCTGTTATCCAATAGCACGCAGAGACCGTAGATCCCGCCCCACAACTGAGAGGCGTCAATGGCCCGTGGCCTGACTGTAACCACGTATTTAGGAAGGCTTGCCGGGTTAATGTGAGCTACCTTTTGGGGTAAATGTAATCTGACCACTTGACCCGCTAACAGCTAGCTCCAGGCTAATCCGAGCAAAATGTTGCAATCTCAAAACAATCATCGTGTTTTCCAAAACATGTTATCTTTCAGAACCCTCAAAAGTAGAAAAATACTGCTTTCCAAGTTAGACGTTCCCAGTTAAGTGTGAAAGATCTGTATGTAGCTATTCTGTAGTCTTACATAACATATATTTGTGTTTAATATTTTATATTTGCTGCACCTGAGTCAAGAATACATTTTACTATCCGAGTTTCTCTCCACGTGGAGCCAAACATGTGCTGAAACATTTTTCTCTGTTTTCTGGTCTGGTGGTTTATAGGAAAGCTCACATTTCCAGGAGGTTTGCTTGAGGCTTTGTGAAAACACTGGGAACACCTCAACTGGATTTCAAATTAACATAGAGGCTGATCAGAAAGTGGCGGGTGAATGCACTCGATAAGCAGAAAGTCCCACAAACAAGAGGCAAAAAGGGCCAAAAGGGGGAGGTGTTCAGGCGCCGCGAAAATTTCCAGGTTCTGTCACATTTTACACACTGATGCATCATCACTTTTGGGTTTATTTTTCTCCCACACCAAAGACTCTGGGCACTTTCCCTGTCTCATGTCAGGTTCCCAAACCTCCACAGAAAAACAGCAATTATCAGACATTCACTGTAAATCATATTTTGTCAGAGTTGTCGCCACAGATCAAACATTCAGCTAGTAGCCTCTCTGATTTTGCCAGCGTGTTTCCTGAGCCATTGCTGCCTGTGGTGCTTTTTGTTTTTCATGTTCCACCAAATTTTCTAGCCGCCACTGTCAACAGACGGAGAAAAGCATTATTTAAGGGATCTGCAGCACTGAAGTTGATGTTTGTGGATTTAGAATGGTAAAAAAAAACTGTTGCTTTGGAAGGTAAACGAAAGAGTTGGACATTTCTTGCTGGTTGAAATCCTGCATTTCATTTATTTCTACCAGTTTAAAAAAAGAAATTGGAATTAAAGCGTGTTTAGATGTTACTTTTCAAGCTGAAGCCAGTTCTAAAATTGCTTTAAAGTTGGACAATTACAAATATTCTGTTCTCGTTTACAACGTCTTTGCCTGAATTTGTAATAAAACATTTATTTTTTTCATTTGGCCTTCTTGAGTTCTCCAAACACGTCATTTTAACTCTCACCATTCACCTTTTTCTTTGGAGATCTGTTGCAGGGTTTTAGCTGACAGGATGAATTTCAAAGCTGTCCATCTTCCTAAAATCCATGCTCAAGGTGATCAAAATGAATCCAACATTCGTAACGAGGTGAGCTCAAGACAAGTGGATGGCTTAGCTTTGCCTCGGCGCTTGGAAGTCTTTTCTTTTGTGCACGAGCATCTTTAAGAGTTTTCGCAGATGTTTGAGACACATAATCCGCTTCTGGCCTCGAGCATCGTCCCACTTGCATCCTATCAAAACACCTCGGTCCACGTTCAGTCAGCCGTCAGACCTGATCACGTTCAGCTTCCATGTCACATGTTGAGATCATTGTGCGTGCGATTTTGCAGACGGGACTGTGGGTCAGAAAGACTGCCTGCATTTTTTTTTTGCAGAGTAGAAGATGGAAATGGGGTTTATTCTTATGTGAAAAGTGAAGACATAAATGAAAAATCTCTGCACTTCTGTGCAAAAAATAGAAAAGTGCATGCAAATGTATTTCAAACTATTTTTCCATGTTTAAAAGAAGTACAAGTCATGCGGCTGCAAGAGCAAATAAAAGTTAAGATGAATATTTTCCCCACATTTTCCTTTGAACACCTAAAACTGCAGATGGTCCATACCTTCCCGTTACTCTTTTCCACAGTGGTTACTTCTCCCTGTGTGTGTGTGTGTGTGTGTGTGTGTGTGTGTGTGTGTGTGTGTGTGTGTGTGTGTGTGTGTGTGTGTGTGTGTGTGTGTGTGTGTGTGTGTGTGTGTGTGTGTGTGTGTGTGTGTGTGTGTGTGTGTGTGTGTGTGTGTGTGTAAGTATAAAGAAGACACTTGTCACCTTTCCTCATTCTTAGCTTTAACAGGTAATCCGCAGCAGAACGTTTCCCATGTGACACACAGTGACTCACTCCTGGTGGTGTAAAGGGTAAGAGTAACTTTTTCAGCTCACAGCTTCAGGCAGAAACACGACTCTGAACCAGCGATCAGCCGTCTGCCGGCTGTTGCTCATTATCTCCGAGGCAGCTGGAGCGCCTGGTGTCTGCCGCTCGCTGGGTCTGCATGCTGGAAGTCAATATTCTGCAGGAATGGAAGATATTTCCATCCCAAAAACATCTTGGATATTTTCAGAATTCATAAACTCCAGACTCACTTTTGTATCTGAAGCACATTGTTGCCAAATACAATTAAAGGCTTTTGTTCTTTTCCTGCGTTGGAAGTCCAATAAATGATGCGCTCAGCTGTTGTGAGCATAAAGGATGATTATGGATGACTTTTAGTTCAAGGTAACAGTTGTTTTGAGCGTTTCCTGAAACTTTTAGGACACGTAATTGCAAACAGATGGCATCTCTTACTGTAACCGCGGGGCTGGGATAACCCCCTTTGGGACCTTTTGTGCAAAGAGGAGATCCCCTGCTGAGTTCACGTGCTGCAGGGGGAAATCTGCTGGGGAAAAGGTGGTGATTTTTTCCATGCTTGGTATTTGAGCATCTGAAGTTAACTCTGAAAAAATAAAACAATAATCTTTCTACAGGGACGACCCTAAAAGTCAGACTTTTGGTTCTTTGGATTGAGATTCAAACTGCAGATCCTCCTTTTTCTGTGTTTTTCTTTCATTTTTATATTTCCACTTGGTGTTTTCTTGGTCAAGGACAGTTTATTGTCATGGGTTGTTATATTTAAGTGTGGCATCCATTCATTTTCTGCCACTTAACCGAGGTTGGAGTGAGGATGAACAATCACCAACGCAGTCATCCTTCTCTAAAATAATGCCCCCCAGCTCCTCCTAGAGGTTCCAGGGCGTTGCACACCAGCAAAGACATAAATTCCCTCCAGCCATATTGTCGCCCAGTGCAGTGGTTCCTAACCTGGGGGTCCCGACCCCCACAAGGGGGCGTCGAAGCCTCTCAGTGGGTCGCCAGGACCTCTCCACTTTAAGGGGTTAAAACTTCATTTATTACTTGTTTATAGTCTACATTTTGCTCACATTTTTTTTCATGAGTGAAAAGTTTACTGATATTAAGACAGGAAATAATTAGTACAGAAAAAGTAACACACTTTTAAGAACATTTTGCTCAGCTCACTGTTTTATTTTCAAGTGTCAAAAGTTCATTAAAGATAGGACTGGTTTATTAATCACAGCCTTTACAGTAAATAATCTAGTATAAACAGTAATAAACACATTTAAGTACATTTTGCTCAGTGTATTTTTTATGTGTCAAACGTTTATTGAAAGGAATGATTGATTTATCAGTGTTTACAAGAAACAATGTGTTCAGAAAAGTAATACAAACTGTCAAGCACATTGTGCTCTGTTTGGTTTTGTTAATGACTTTGTTCTGTACTGGAGCCTACTAGTCTGAAATGTGGCACACAGGTACAGTAGGTGTTCCAGAGTAGGGAAGTGGTGAAAGTTGTACATCAGCTATGAAGGATGATTTTTTTATGAATTTTTGAAAAATGACATAATTGTATTGACTGTATTGGACTGAATACAAGTTTGCTTTAATATCTGAGGATTTTTTCAGTAAATCTGTTTGTACTGGAAGAGAGAATGGGAGGGGGTCGTCAAAAATTTTACTGGTAAAAAAACGGGGTCCCTTGGGAAAAAGGTTGGGAACCACTGGCCTAGTGGGATGAGCTTGGAAAACCTCCTGCAAAGGACAGCAGGATGGATCCTTAAAAACCACCTCTGCTGACTCATTTTGATGTGTAGAAGCAGCAGCTCGACTCTGAGCATCGTCAGGATGTTCGGAGCAGTGAACACCGATGCTTTTGGCTCAGAAATGATTTGTTGCAAAGAAAAATACATAAAAAGGTAGTATGATAACATTTACATCCAGGCCCATCATGGCTCCGTCGTTCACCCTCCCATTATAGTCACTGCAAACCAGAGAACCCTCTGATTCCTCAGAAACCATTAAGCCATTAAAATCTTTTCATATTCAGCAATAACTTGTCCTGACACACTGTAACAACTGCCACAGAGTGAAACCTGCAATTAAAAGCCATGGTGGTATTTTCTGGCAGAACATCTGACATGCAGCACCTGTAAAAATACCTGTAATAACACCGTCCAAAGCCGGCGGAGGCATTCCTATCTCTGCTCCGTGCAGATGTAGCCGGCATTAAACACATCCTCTAATTATTATTATTTTCTCCACGTTCAGACACGCTTGGTGATGGATGTTGTGTTCTTTTACAGCCTCTGCAGGAAATACAAAGTAATGCATCTGAGTGAGTAAAACAGGTATGTGCAAAAAAAAAAAAGGTGTTTCCACGGAGGGAATCCCCTCCGTAGGAACGACATGTGGTGCTTCACAACCTGGAGAGGGAATTAGGTGCTGTCAGATCCAAGATAACTGGATGAACTCACTGAACACTGTTTAGAGGTGACTAGGATTCTCTTGTGGAACAGAGTAGCAGAGGATGTGGATCAGGACACACAGAGTTGTTTGGAGTGGACTAGGTGAAGGTCTGTCCATGCATGCAAATTAAACAAGACTTCTAAAATTAAAGCCTGAATGTAATTACAAGTCTCTCAACTTTTAATCTTCAGACACTTAACATGATGCGGGCTTTCCTGCAAAACTTTCCATTTCTTGTCCCTCGGCTGCAGTCGACTCATTTATTTTTGGTACCCGTCACAGGAACGAGCCCCTGAGCTCCCCCTGATTGTTGGGTGCCAATCATCTAACAGCTTGTCCGTACCAGGATGTGGCATCTCCACAACAAAGGCAGCTCTGCTGCTGCAGCTGAAACTCATGAGTAAACATGAACATAAAGGAGCGCCAAAGATGATTGCTGGGAAGTTTGCTGATTACAGCGTACACAACTCATATACAACATAATAACATGGAGGCCCAGCTGCATGCTAGAGGCTTGGGGGTTACTTTATTTAGAAGTGTTTTTGTGTCATAGATAGTCACAGAAATGAGGTTAACTTTTAATTTTATTCATTTATCACTGAAAGAACAAAAATGAGTTCATACTCTATTAAGAAGATTTAAATGAGGGGTGGTTGTGGACATTTTTTTAAAAATATGGGCAAAGATGTGAAGCTACAGGAAGACATTAAGGAATCTAGCTGATTTTAATGACTACAGTTTTCAGTAATCAGCGATGTTTACGACTATATCGTGTTAATTCTCAGTAATGCCTTTGGTGGCACTGACATTTTCCAGATGTTCTTTATTATTTTTCTTATGAAAGAGCTACTATTTATGTAAACTGAGGTTTTTGCTTGTAGATTTAGAGAATTGCAATGATATGTTTGATCAAATCAACTTATTTTTCTTTGTACTTTCACTGGATTTTCTGTCTGCTGCAAGAAATCAAGCAAGTACATTTTACTTATATAGCATCTCTTCAACAGTGAGTCACTCGTGTACACTGGAGTTTGTCCTTGTACAGTAAGACTCTCCAAGTTAGAATACGGTTCTTGAACAGCACACAAGACCGTACCGGAAATGAATGAAGCTGCATTAGTCGTGGGGCGATACGAGTAAAGCTGGAGGATTTAGTCAGGAGTCTGCAGCATCATTTTGTACAGTCTGCAACCGGTCTATGGAGGTTTTAGTTAAACGTGTAGAGTGCATAGTGATAGTCCAGCCGAAATGAAACAAAAGCAATGGGGCTTCGTTTGACAATGTTTCTAAGGTGATGGAAACAGGTTCAAACCACAGATCTGACATGAGTGTCCAGTTTAATGTATCTAGTGCTACCATGAGGTTTATCACAATAGACTTTGTAAGAGCAATAGTTCCCAACCTTTTTATCTTGAGGAAACTTTGCCCATGTCCAAGACAAGCGAGGTCCCCAAGCCCAACTCCTACATTCATATGCACAAAAAAAGAGATTAATTATAAACGTTATACAGACATTTGACATTAGAACTGTTATGCAGAGTTTAAAACATATCACTGGGTGTGTTATTGTAATTTGTATTTTGTAATTTGAATTTCTTTTATTTTGATTTATTCAGTATAATTACTTACAACTGTACCATGTTCAGCGCTTTGGGCTTCCTGACAGGGTTGCGGAAGGCGCTTTATAAATAAAGCTTTGATTGATTGATTGATTGATTGATTATTGGGATTCCATTGATGTAATTTTACAAATGTAATCTTCATCTGCATAAAAATAAGAGATGTCCTTAAATAATGACAGTATGGGACAGCAAGAAGCAGATAGTTAAAAAAAATCAAAGGGCCCAAGACAGAACCCCGAGGAACACCAACTGAAGAGGAGAGGAATGAGATGTGCACAATGTTTTTTAACTGAATTAAATGTACTTTTGTCACTAAATATTCATAAAATACCCGCTGTTGTACATAATATTTATTTGAGAGTACTATTCTTTAGATGAAAAGTGATGTAATTATTTAGGGAATTATTTATCTGTAATCTAAATGAAGCAGCTCCATGTCCTCCTAGTGAAACAACTTTACAACATTTGTAGATTTTAAGTGAGAAGTATGTTTTGTGTTACTGAAACGAGTCAATGACTGCTGGGTAATCCGTTTTCTAACGAGACCACCTGTCCGTTTTGGCAACACGTCATCTCTTACTTACAATCCCAAAGAGAATCCTGGAATCAGCACAAAAGCATAAAACACACTTTGGATTATTTTCTAATTGATCAAAACTGTCAAGTAGAAAAGCCTTCAAACTCACGTTAATGCACTCAAAGTATATTAACATCTGTTAATGAAGTGCCTAAAAAAACCTGATTCCCTTTGTTACGATTTGTCCTACCAACATAAGTTTTATTTGAATAAAAGCAATTTAAATTAGCTTTCATGTTATTATTCAACTTTCCTTTACCCAAAACACTGATTGTGAAAAAGTGCATATACCAGTCTGATCTTAGAGAACTTACTTTATAATTGTTGGGGTCACCCAAAAATATTTGGATACTATTGAGTAATTTTTATCACTTCTTCACGTAAAATGCTAGCTGTTACCATTCACTCACATTGATTATGCTAAGCTAAATCAAAGAGAAATGTGCCAGATTAGGAGAATGACTGAGCTGGTTACACAATGCTTTTCCTCACTTATCTGACTCTAGGAAATATGGCAACAGACTAAGGCCCTGTCCACACGTAGCCGGGGATCTGCCAAAACGTAGATATTTTTCTACGTTTTGGCCTGTCATCCACACGAAAACTGAGTTTTTTTCACACGAAAACGGATCTTTTTAAAAACTCCGGCCAAAGTGAAGATCTGCGTTTTCTCCGTTTTGGGTGTCTGCGTGTGGACAGACAAAACCGGAGTTTTAAGGTCCGCAACGTCACTTTCCGCGACAAAAAAATGCTGACATCCCGTGTGCGACCTGTGTTTACACTAGCCGACAGCATGGATGCCCTCAGAGCTGCGCTCGCTTTATCAATTGTCCAAGCGCTTTTTGCTTGTTTGTTTTCGCAAGAGGAATTACTGCTCCTTGCGGAAGACCACAGACGAAGGACGAGGTTAAGAACGGGGGAAGTACTGCCGCCTACAGGTCTGGCATGTCCTTAACAACGTATTTATCCGGGTACGTGTGGACAGAGTTTTTTTTTTAAATGAGGTGGTGTGGATGCAAGTTTTTGGAGGGGCAGATATTCGTTTAAAAAAACCCGGCTATGTGTGGACTAGGCCTAAATTTCACTTACTGGTGGAAAATCCCTTTAACACTAAAGAAAGGCTCGTCATTATTGGCTGCGTGAAGCTTTCAGCATCACATCAGGTTCTGTTTCTACTTTCCAGGCAACACTCGTCTCATGTTAAGTAAATGTGTGAAGTCCAGTCAACATTTTTCAGTTTTTAAAACACACATCAGACATCAGCCGAAGCCAGATTTGTGGAAAAATAAAGACTTCCCTCACTGTGGTTTGCTTTCTTAGCCGTCAGGACAAGTTGGAACACAGATTTTCATTTCTTCATATTGGCAACGTTACTCTAAAGAGATTGCTAAATTAAAACAATGAGAGTTTTAGTCTACAAAGTTAAACAACGGAGGGAACATTTTTCAATCCAAACAAAATGGAGCTATGAGTGTGAAGTCAAAATCTCCATTTTACCCCAGATGAGGACATTACAAATATTTAGACTAAAACATCAAGCTGTCACCGTTGGACTTTTTGTATCAACGTAAAAGGAGAATCCAGTGAAAAAAATTGGATTTAAATTTTTTTTATTCATGTTTAAACAGTTTGACACAACACTGAAATGTTCTAAATAAATGCAAGATACTTCAAATAATGTTAAACTATTTTTTAATGATACGAGAAGCAAATATAACTGTTAAAGTTGTTGATTTTGTTTATGCATTAATTCACAATCAGCACCCCATAGAAACATCTTTTATTAATTTATGTTTTTAGCAGATTTGAAAAAAATAATAAAGCATTTGGATCCAGACTGTTCCTACTGAACAAGAAAAACAACAACAACAACAACAACTAAGTTAAAACCAGCTGCTCTGAGTCAAACACTCCAACAGAAAAACTTACAGTGGAATAAAAGATGCATCTAGAATATTTTCAGTAACTGGTTTTCTTCACATTTGGTGCTCGTATCAAAAACGGCAGCAGCTTGAGGTTGTTAGTAACAAATCTGATTTATGTGTTTCTATATTATCAGGACAGTAATGTATGTGACACATGGGGACAGCTTCCCAGTAAGAAATAAGCCCCATTTAAAATCATAATAATATATTTTTAATTCTTCAAAGACACCACCCAGCTTACAGCACATGCTTGCATTTAGAAACTCTGTGGGCATTAATGACTCCATAAAGCTACATTGTGAAGTCACTATGGCAGATGTGGCATGAAAATTCATGGCTGTGCTTTTTATTTGTTTTCTTCCGCTCAAATGTGGGCTGATTAATGATTTATCCACGAGCTGTAAAGGGAAACGGCACTGATTTACGCATGTATACATCAACGAGGAAGTAGTAAAAAGGAGTTTTTTTCTTCTTTTTCTGGCGGCATCACATGATCGGTCTAAAGATGTGTGTGGAGACATCATGAGACTGCATCTGAAACAAAACAGACTTAAATAAGCCGCTGGTGTGTTCATGAATCAATATTTAAATGCAACAATCTGATAATTACCATTTTAAATCAGATGCATCTCATTTTAGAACTATTTTTGAGTGGTAAAAGCAGAAGCTGTTTGTTTTCTTTTTCATTTTTGAATTAGGATTTGCCTCCATTTTTGGTTCATTTAGGTTATCCTTTCAGCTCCCCAGGTAACTGTGCACACCTGTCTGCCACCAGCTCACCTGTCCCTGTTCTCTAATCACCATCCCACAGTTAAGCTCCTCTGTTCCTTCACGATTGGTCTGATCCTGTTTTATCTTGTTTACTTCTCCTTGTTTGTTAAATTTTTTGCCTGGTCCTTGCCCTCAGTTGCTTATTGATCTATTTATAGTTCACCTTCTTGCCTTGTGAATTCTGCACCTGTACCTTGGGCCCTAAAGCAACCAAACATTTACCAAACATGAAATTTTGTCCATTTATTTTAGCTTTTTGGAATGTTTTATTATTCCGCCTTTAAAAAGTCTGTTTTGCCAGAGTTTGAAGCTTTGATTTGTTTGGGACACTTTTGGTTTTGACATAAATCAGTGATGCTTTTGTGATGAGTGTGATATCTGGCTGGGTCACTTGTCACATGACATAATGACACAAAGGCCGCCATGCAGAGATGCAAATTTTCTTGCATTTGGCTACAAAGTGCCTTAATAGTACGGTACTATTAATGTTTGGTATTAATAAATATCCACATATATTTAGGAATTCATTTGGTTTAGTTGTTGTATTAAAACTTCAATGTACTTTAGCAAAATATAGCTGTATAAATAAAACGTGATCTGGTAAGCAGCTTATCTGAGAGTCAGTTATGTCTGCAGGGTCAAAACCCGTGGCCTTGGGAAATTCATGAGTCATCATTATGAAATGATACAGATAAGGTCCGCTTGTCTTCCTCCAGAAAACCTTCCTATCTACTGATGAAGAGGTGGAGAGAAATCCTCAAATGACTGGTCTTAGGTAAAGGAGCTGATTTGCTATCACAGGAACCTAAGACACGCTCATCTACATCCAGTCTGCCCCTCAAAAAATGAATGGGAGTCTAGGGTCCAATAAAAGTGATTTCCTCCATCCGTCTCACAGTTTGAGTCACTGCTGCAAGGCCCACTCCAGGCAACACTGCCATTTGAAGTGAAAGCCCCTCTATCTTTAGGAATTTTGAGCCTAAAACAAGTCATTTCAAAAAGTCCCCTATTAGGAACATCTTCCTCATAAGTATGCATGAAAATAGGAAATGAGCATAGAACCACCCCTTGTGTGCAAGAGGGAGCAGCTGTCTTGGATATCGGAGCTTCTCAGCTTATAGCAGCATGATTTGGCGAGGGGTGGACGTGGCCTGTTCCAGCTTGTTTCCAGAGCCCTGAAATGGCTCATTCTGGAAGGAATAAAACTGCTGAAATAAATTTTTGTGAAAGGGATTTTATGCAAAACCTTCCTTAATGTGTTCGGTATCAACCAAAGAAATATTATAACTTAAAGTTATACTATGTGTTCATGTACTTTGTCTCCATTTTCATACATGGTCTTTGATATTTTTTTTCCAACACAACTTTGAAGTCAAATAAGATTTTCCTGCATTCAAATCTTTGGACTTCCAGCAGTCTTGGCCAGGCTGAAAAGCACAAAAACAACCAAGAACAGAGAATAAATTACATCTGGGCCAATGTGAGAATCATAAAGAATGACTGATTCATTTTTGTGAGATTTGCATCTGGTGAACATCTGGAGTTTTTAAAGACTTTTTTCCCCCATTCTTTCTCAAATATAAAGTCTCCTGGAACTGGATTAAAATACAGTGAAAGTTCATGTGTAGTGCATAGCTTTCGCAGCGTGAGCATGCTTGCGTAGCCAACACTTTGAATGGTGAATTTGCTGAATGTCTCTGGGGTTGAGTTTCTCATCGAATCTCATATTTCAAAAGCCCACGAAAGTCAATAAAAGCGCTTTGTGGTGCGTTACATTAAACGGACTGTTCTGCATCTGTTTCCCTGTTGCACAAACATCCACGCTTAATATTCAGCATGACTACGAAACAGATTAATGCCAAATGTTATCTACCTGTACTTCCTGAATGTTATTGCGCTAAATGGACAAGGCCAGATGGTTTTAACTAGTCACATCTGGATAGCTGAAAATGCACCACCCACTATATCACTACAGCTGTAGTACAAATGAGATGTGTTGCATCAACTATTGGAGCATTTCCACTATGATAAGCTAAATAATTAAACACATTTTTACATTTCACAAAATGTTAAATATTTCAGACCAAAATGTATTTATGGTCCAACAACAAGCCAAGAAACCACGAGCACATTCCAGAAATATCAGATTTAGGATCAAAATTTCTTATTTTTGTGTCTCGGTCACACCAACAGGTAAGTCATCAGTCCCATGAGAAGACAACCCAGCACCAGTTTGTCCAAGGAGGTGAGCAGCTGGGGGAACAAGGCTGTGGTTGTAGTTGGAGTCCAGTTGTTCTTCTCTGTTGACATTTCCTTCATGTGGTTCATTCTAGAAGTTACCTGGAACAGATGTTCAGATATCAAAACCCATAAAGAAATCCAAAGGTGTGAAGGCAACTGGACTTCTTTGGTTTCTTTGGTTACTGGGATATGGGAGAGTCCAGCTTATAAACGCCAACTGTCTGTTGCCCCACAACGAGCTGAAACTACATCTGAATACCCCTCCTCCTTTCCCTTGGTGAATCGTTGATGTTGCTAAACCCTATTGTGTTGGAATGGTTGCATTTTTATTTTTTATATGCTTGTTTTGTGTAGTTGCAGGAGGGTGTGATCTAAACGGAAACTTTAAAATAGATTTTAACAAGGTTTCTATCAAATCAAAAGCATTTAAGCAAATATTTGTTCACAAATGGAAGAAAAAGAAGATGTTTTGTTTGTGGGGAGGGGTTAAAATTAATTTAGATTTTTAAGATGCCAACTATTTTAACCTCCTGAGACCCAAAGTTGTATTAGTTGGGATTTAACCCTCCCACTGTCTTTATGGGTGACCCCGTGAGGAAAGTTGACCATTGAGCAGGATTGATGGTTTATCCCTTGAGGTCCACGTGGCAGAGGTGAGGAGTGAGCACCACCTCACCCCTGCCACATGGACCCAAGGGATAAACCATCAACCCTGCTCACTGGTCAACTTTCCTCGCGGGGTCACACCCATTAGGACAGTGGGAGGGTTAAAAGGAAAAACATCCCTAGCTATTACAGATTAGTCTACAAATAATAAAATAAAGTACAAATAAAATTAAATAAAATTTTTCCCAAATTTTTTTTTAATTTAAAGTCAACATCAAGTGTCTATAAATAGTAACAAAAAAGGTCTAAGTTAAAAAGAATAAAAATTTTATAGGGCAAGGAGCCAATGACCACATGTGTGGGCACAGGGCCCTAGGAGGTTACATGCAAGAGTACAGTTAAATTTTCTCTCACACAGAATGTAAAAACAACATTTTGAGACTTGATTTCATTTTTATTGAATTCTTCTACAAACCTTTTACAATACTCTCCGAGCTTTTCCTGCCAAGTTTCAGTAAAACTAAACTTCTCACAATAGTGTAGCTTTCACTCAACAACTTCAAACATTTGCAGTGTCTCAAGGTCTCAACTCAAGCATGTAGACATCAAACTTCGCCGATTACACCTTGACTTTCCACCCATAATCCACTCCTTCCACTCAAATTCCATTCTCATCCTTTGGGAAAATCAGCTATCAGAATGTTTTATGTGCAGTAAACAAAGTCTAACCATATCACTGTAGTCAGCTGCAAGCAAACAAACCAGTCCCCAGGGCTCACTGTGTGGTCACGTTCGTTAAATACAGAACATGTTCCTTATGTATGAAAAGGCCTGTAGACGCAGCTTCATCCTCACCACAGTGAGAATGGATCCAATTAAACAGCATGAGGCCTTTGAGTCAAATATCACAGTGATTTACACAAAGAACCACCACTGGATCATCATTTATTTTATGTAACTAGTCATCAATCCTCTCTTTGTTGGGCATAAATATTTGTGGCAACTTTCAGAAACACTTTGCAATAATGAGAGCTCAGTGAGTTTGAGTATCCACCCCCTGGAGTCACGACATTACCCCCTTTGTCATATCTGTGGCCATATGGTTAGGATAGATGGGTGGAAGTAAACCTGTAAAAGTGTCTTACTTTCAGGTTTCAAGCTACGTGCATATTTAAACAGAAAGGAAAGTATTCAGAGCAACAAAATACGAGATTATTAAATTGTCGTTAAATAGATGCATGATGTTAAAACTGCATGTTTACTTGACATCTTGTAAAAGTCTTACAAGCCAGATGGACCATGTCTGATCACATGTAACCTGTTCAATGAAAGTCCCCTAGTGACCCGATATGTACCTGTACCTGAATGCCTGTGCTCGGCTTCTGACCAAGTCCTCCAAACACACCTACATCACCCCGCTTCTCCTCCAGCTTCACTGGCTGACAGTCAACTTCAGGGTTCATTTCAAGATCCTGGTTCTGGTCTATAGGGCCTTACATGGACAAGCACCATCTTACATTGGTGATCTTCTTAGTCCCTACACCCCCAGCAGGTCCCTGAGGTCCAGTGATCAAAGCCTACTGGTTGTGCAGCACCAGGCTAAAGACCAAAGGTGACAGATCATTTGCTGCTGTGGCCCCCAGACTCTGGAACTCTCTCCCCCTGAGCCTGAGATCAGTGGACTCAGTGGTCTCCTTTAAAAAGCAGCTGAAGACTCACTTGTTCAAGCTGGCTTTTGTATGACCTTCTTCACCACTCTCTCTTTATTCTGCTCTCCCCACCTATTCCACCTTTCTCAGGATCCACTGATTTCCCTCTTTCCTATTCACTCTCTCTCTTTCTTAACATTTATTTAATCACAATTGTCTATTTTTTGCTCATTTTAAATATATTTTTAAACATTTTCTAAATGCTTCTTTATATTTTTAATTTTTTTTTGTTTTTGTGAAGCGCCTCGTGATTTTTATCTTGAGATATGCTATAGAAATGATATTTTCTTCTTCTTCTTCTACCTGGTGATTATTTAGATAAACAGCTTCCCTTGTTGTTGTTTATCATGAAACAGGGTTGAATACCGCTCAATGCTTTTTGATTTCTTTACTCTGACTTGGCTGGTTTGTTGTAGGGATGCTCAATATTGGCTTTTTTTCCAATATCCAATGTACCCATATTGCCTCACTCTTAAAGAGACAATGTGTAGTTTTTACCATTCGTTTCTGGAAATATCCATCAAAATGTTGTTGAAAATGAATGAAATGACAGCCAGTTGTTGAAAAATGTTGGCGGCTTTGTAACATAAAAGCATAAAAATCAGGTCTAAAATACATGGGGGCGGGTCTAAATCTCTGAGTGACGCCGTGTTTCCTTCTACGGGAGCCCTTGAGGACAAAATGCATCTACTGATTTATAACAAACTGCTACAAAACTTTCGTCATTCTTAAATGTTGTCGTTTTAGACATTTACCTCTTCACTCGTTGCCAGTGATGAAAGGGAGTCTGATGTGCTTGTAGTTTTGCTAAAGTTTTACTCCCCAGGGCTTTTTGACCCAAATGGGCATCCGTTGGTAAGGTTTTACTTCAAACACAAAAATACAGCTTGCTTGCAACAATTTAGGTATCTAATGCCTCCTATCACCAGGGAAACTACACTGTCACTTTAATTTCTGATACCAATATAAACCGATACTGATGTCCCTCTCTCATGAAACACTAAAACAAACTAAATCTGATCATAAACTGGATGAATCGTACATTTTGTAGATCTTATTTATTTGCATTTAAACCTTCTTACAGCAGACAGACAAGAGTGGGACTGCAGTACATAGCAGCTGTAATATATTACCCCATTGATCTGTTAGTAATTACTCAAAAATGCCAGAATTTTGCCAATCGATTATTATGTAAAACATGGTTACTACCCTCTATTCTAATAGCAACAAAATAGTAATTACCTCTAATTTTCCAGTAAATTAACAAATAATTAGCTGATAATTAGGGGACTGTAAAAGAAAGGCTTACCAATCTTTCTAGGTTTGCACACCTCCTTCTCAAGATTAGTTTTCTTTTCCTGGGTTTCTTTACCTGTTTTCTGCCCTCTAGTGGAGAAAATAGGCAATATAAAATGGGAAGTTCCAAATTTATTTGTTTCATGTGTCTGACCATAACGGTACTTGAAGTGTGCACTTCATCTGCTCTGTCAGCTGCCTAATTATCTTTAAGTGAAACATGTTTCTAAATTTGGACTTTGAGGCTGACGGCTTCTAAAATGACCAAAGTTAAAATGTTTTGATTGGGGCCGTGAGTCTCCCTTCTGAGCAAACAAGCTGAGCTTTTAATGTGGCGAGTTGTGTCGACACAGAGGACGCAGCTGGTCCCGCCGTGTCCAAAGGGATGGAAAATGTCCGTCGACGGGCCAAACCTCACGTATGACCCGAATCCCCAGACACCGCTGTAACGTCGTCGGTCGCAGATACAGAAGATTAAATTACACGAGCTTGGTCGAAACCACAGACCTGATGAATGAACATGCAAAAACAGATCCAGGAGCAGTCTGAAGAACCTCTTTTCTCCTTGTGATAAATGATCTTCCCATCAGGAATGTTATTGTGCACCTGGGTGACTGCAGGCCACGTGAAACCTGACCCGCTGCCATGCCAGCATCTGCAACTGTTAACAAAATTGCTAGGCAGACAGAAAGAGCAATGATGCAAATTTCAGGGTTCTGTTTTTTTCCTTGTGACTGCGGGATCTCTTGAAACCCCTCGTCACTGCCACAACTGAGAGCTGGAAGGCCACAGATCCCCTTTGGTTTGGTTGCTTCTACGGATTCATATTCCTTATATAGAAGCCAGGAATGAAGAAACGCAGCGGAGGGGTTTCCCTTAGACCACCGTTACAGAGCCTGATAAACAGTCCACTGGTCATTTTAGCTGTGAATTAGCTCATTGTCAGAAAAGAGGTGAAATCCAGCAACAGGAACTAGTTTAGAGTTGCTTTATTCGAAGGACAATTCATCTCAAATCAAAGGTTTGTTTTACTCACAAAAGAAAAAAAGCAAAAGCTAAACTTCTGGAAAATATAAAAACATTAAGCACTTGATTGTTTAATGGCATTCTCTCTGCCTTTATGTTCCATTTTTACTTGTTTAGTTGAGTTGATTAAAAGTTTTCCATCTTGTTTACCAGCCAGAGCAGCAGTGAAAACATCTGGGAACAGTAATCCAGCTCAACCAAATGATGGAGCGCTGTCAGCATGTTAAAACCTGCTGACATGCTGGTTGACCCTATGGCATGCAGCCAATTAGGGCGTCATAAGATAATTTTAAGATTATTAGATTATTATGGGAGGAACCTCAAAGCTTCAGGCACAAAAAAAACTTGATGGTATGTTAAAAATCCAACAGCAAGTATTCCACTTTCTCTATTAAAAAACAGACATATTCTAATAAAATAATCATATTAAAAGTGTTGGAGTTGAATTAAAGTTTTCTTTATGTTTTGAATGATAAAGTGTAAAAACAAAAGTGTGTATAAGTGCTTCCAGATGCCCCAGATGTGTTCAGGGACACGGAGCTTCATGTGGCCCGTGGTTTTGAGGCTTCAAAGATGAAGATGACTTCTGAGTGTCCACCCACGTTTTCACAAACCTGCATCTTCATGTGACTCTACACTAAAATCCCCATAATGTAGGACATTAGGCAATGTTTTCATTGCAATTAAACCTCAAGAACCTATTTGAAATGTTCTGATGAATGTCGGCGGTGCATCATCATTTTTCTCAAAAGAAAAGGTAAAGTCTGGAATTGTCTCCAGCCAAGGAGCCGAGTAATGATAAACATGATTCATCTGAAGGTGATCACATCTGGAAGTGAGTCTGCATCGAAATCTTTCCAAATGAAACCGCAATCATCATTTGGGATCTGATGGTTTCATTGGACGTCTGCGTGCGTTTGTGTGAACGCCGTCTCAGCAGTTAGTGATTAAAGAGGCATTCCCTGGTGTGTCACTGATCTGGGAGTTTGATAACATCCTGACCCAGCTTGCAGCAGAGAACACTGAAAAAGGAACACACTCCAAGAGTGTTAGCAGTCCTAGGATTTAAAATCACATTTCACTTATTGTTGAACAAAAACAGCTTGGGGTGCCTATTGAGTTGGCTCCATGCCAAACCATAACTATTTAGTATTTCTGTGCAGACCTGCTTACGGTTCATGCTGGAAAAAGCTCAGACACACCACCTTAATTTTGCATGTTTGGATGTAGCAAATATATGAACATTGGTCACGGCTATGCTAACTGCAAGACAACGCTAACCCGAGCTACTGCTAATGCTAGCCCGAGCTGCCAATGTCAACGTAGGTCGAGAGGAAAATTTGACAGCGCTCAGCAGCCCTCTGCTGACCAGAAACAGTAGGTTTTGCGGTTTGTGTAGGCAACAGCTTGGGTGGTAGCTTATGTAAAAGCTAGCAGTTAGCTTTTTCAGTTTGCCGACCGTCAATGAAAACACAGAAAGACAAAGAATTTAGCATCTTCTGTTGGCATCATGGCGAAGTTAGGAAGTAAAAGTAAGAAAGACCCAAAGAACAGTTTCCAGTTGTAAGAAAAAAAGTTTCTGGGAAAACTTTAGATTATCTTGTTTATCCCGAAGTTTAATTTGTACTAACACAAATACACCTAAACAAGATGTTTGTTGCGTGATAATTTTCATTAGACATTAGAACATATAATTAAATGGGTTTAACCCTCCCACTCTCTTTATGGGTGACTCAGCGAGGAAAGTTGACCATTGAGCAGGATTGATGGCTTATCCCTTGAGGTCCACGTGGCAAGGGTGAGGTGGTGTTCACTCCTCCCCCCCATTAGGACAGTGGGAGGGTTAAAGTGTTTAAGAGGGAATTGGGTGCATCCTTCCAGTATTTAGTCTTTGTTTTTGAAGTTATGACTCTAGAAAATCAAACACAGCTACAGTTACACAAGACCAAAGTGAGCCTCTGTTCAGGCAGAGGAACTGCCATTTTTCATCTCCAAAGACTTGCTCAGTGAGGTTTATGTAACCCTGCTTGTGAGGAGGTGTCTGTTTAAAATTCTCTATAATTCACATAAAGATGACTCATCTCCTCCCCTCTGCATTCAGAAACAGAGCTCTTGTTGTTGTGTTGAGTTAAATTATCTGAGAAATGCTGATTCTGAGCAAAATTCTGGCATCTAACGAGCAAAAGGGTTTTTTATGTCGAAGATCACAAACAGCCTGAGGAGGAAACCTGGAAGAAAAGCGTTTTCCAGAGTTGTCTGTAATTTTCAGATACCTGATAGCAGAGTGTTTGATGCTGTATGAGCTCAGATCTCAGCTTTGTTTTGTTTTCAGTTTTTGTAAACAAGCTAGTTATTTGGGTAGTACATGAGCAGATGAACACCGATACCTGCTGGATGCATTTCTGCCCCCGCCCCTGTTAGCTCCACCCTCCATGAGGGGGAGGACCCTTCCCCTATGGGCAATTTAGGTATAAATGTTGCACTTCTGTAGGATTTAAGATAAAATAAAGAGGTGATTAATGTTGTCCGACATCTATGATACAACTTTTAAAGTTATTTTTAGAATACGTAAAATCTTCATTCATTTCCTGGGTGAGCTGTAACAGATGGTTTCAAAGCAGAATCCAAAACAGTTTTTCTAATTTTGACTAAATCTGAGTTGAATTTGTTTCAATACACAGGGTTAAAGGTTCAGAACAACTCTACTAACACACAATGCACTAAAGTACACACACTGGTCCCTTTCTTAGATACTTGCGCTTGTAAACACATATCAGCCAATGCATTTCGGCAAACATGGAAGAAGGGCGCAAGCCACGGTGTTCATTCAGACTCTGAATTTACAGGAAATGGTCTAAAACGATGTCCGTTTAGAGAATAGTCAAACTGGTTAAAAACCACTTGTTTCAACCACAACACCATCTCAGAAACATGTTGAACCTTGAAGCAGATGAACTCCAGCAGCAGAAAACCACACTGGGTGTCTCTCCTGTCAGCGAAGAGCAGGAACACCAGAGCAGGACCAGAAGAGACTGGAAAAACCTGTCCTGAATTTGTTGTCATTAGAATGAAAGCATGGATCCTCCCTACCTTGTTTCAGGCCATTTTGTTTCAAAGCTTCAGGTGGTATTTAAGTTTAATGGTAGAGGGGAGATGTTCCTGGTTCACCTTGGACTTCTTAGTACCATCTGAACCTGCCTGAGTATTGTTGCTGACCATGTCCATCCCATCTTCTGATGGTTCCTTCCAGCAGGATAACACACAAAGATCACATCCTCTCAAGCTGGTTTCTTAAACATGACCATGAGTTCACTGGACTCCAAGGGAGATCCCATTCCAGCCTGGAATCCTTAGGATGTGGCGGAACGAGGGATGCACATCATGGAAACTGCCATGCTATGATGTCAGTACGGACCAGAACCTCAGATGAATGTTCCTGGCACCTCTCTGGATCTGTGACGTTAAGATCGTCTCCCGTTACATCACTACCTGTTCCTGATCTTCCTCTCCTCCCACAAGAACTCTGCGATGTCTCTCCCTCTCACTCGGTCTACTCCCCAGGCATCCACTCTTGACCTCTGACCCCATTAAAGTTTTAAGAATAACAAATAGAATCCTGGTGATGTTCTGTGGTGTGTTTCAGCGCCAGCAGACAGTCAGATTCAAAAATTTTGTCTGACTTTATTATTTCGCATGGCTATTTCGGAACAATTAAACTGTCAGAGGTAGAATCAATGTTTATAAATAGCATCTCCATGTCCACTTTGGGCGTGCGTTGGTCAAACGTCATGAAAAGCCTCAGAACAGTTTATTTATCTGACTTACACAAATGTGGCTGAAGGTTTGCTGACATCAAGACAGTTCCTAGCAAGGAGACAGCTTCTGGTCACAGCTTGCAGTAATCTTCCACAGATGAAATTGTGGTCTGCGCACTTTCTGACTAGCTTTCTGCTTTTTTTTAAGCCAGTGAACAAAACTGCAATCTGTCGAACACACTTCCTACGGCAAGCTTCAAAGCAGGGTCACAAATCAGAATTACATTCAGAATGTAACTAAGATTAGACGTGAAACAATCTGAGTTTGGTTTATTTAGTCTGCATGGACACCAGGAAAATAAGATGACGAGAGGAAACGTCCATATTTGGGCCTGAAATGACTCAACTGGCTCTTTTATGACTAAATCGCTCAAGGAGGCTCTCCTAAATAGATTCTTCTCTATGAGAAATGGAAAAATTTGGCCGACTATATGGCCGACCATAAAAAGTACAGAGGTAGTAAATATTTCTAACAATTAGTTCGACCGACTCCTGGGGACCAGATGTTTTTATTTTCTAAAATTAACTCTGAGAAGCTTTTTTACGACTCCTTAATTATAGCAAAAGCTTCACCCAACTGGGGCCGTTTAACACTTGTAGCCTGGAGGCAAAACATGAGCGGTTCAGAAATGATCCAACTCTGAAAGTTAATGTTCTTATTACAAATGTAACTTTTGTAGATGACCAAATATGAGTTCTGTTCCTGCATCTGGTTAAACTACAGAATAGATTTCAAAGTGCTACTGCTAGTTTATAAATCACTCAATGGCATGGGACCAAAGTGCACGTTGGATCGCCTTCCAGTATGTACGCCCAGCACGGCTCTGAGACCCTTAGGAAGCAGTCAGCTGGTAGAACCCCGGGTCAGACCCAAACAGGGTGAAGGTGACCTCAAATCTGACCCAACTCTGGTAGGTTTTAAATCAAAACTGGAAACTTTCATGTATCCATCAGTCTTTGAATGAATAGTTTTAATGCTGCACGTTCTGCGCTGCAACCACTCAGCCTTTAACTTTATCTTCTATCAGCTGCTTTGTAGTTTTAGTGTTTCATGTTTTTGCTGATGTTGCGCCTGGAACGTACACTGAATTGCTTCCGTGTATGTCTATAAAGAAAGCTGCCTTGCTTTGCCTTTTGCAGCCAGATATGCCAGTTTAGATCTTTTTTTTTTTTTGTTCATCCATCCATTTTCAGCCGCTTATTCGGAGTCGGGTTGCGGGGCAGTAGCCTAAGCCGAGACGCCCAGACTTCCCTCTCCTCAGCTACTTGGGCCAACTCTTCCGGGGGAATCCCAAGGCGTTCCCTGGCCAGCCAAGAGACATAGTCCCTCCACCGTGTCCTGGGTCTTCCCTTGGGTCTCCTCCCAGTTGAATGTGCCTGGAAAACCTCACCGTGGAGGCATCCAGGAGGCATCCTGACCAGATGCCCGAGCCACCTCAAATGGTTCCTCTCGACGCGGAGGGTCTATTCCGAGCCCCTCCCGAATGACTGAGCTTCTCACCCTATCTCTAAGGGAGAGCCCATGCCACCTTGTGGAGAAAACTCCTTTTGGCCGTTTGCATCCGCGATCTCGTTCTTTTGGTCACTACCCAAAGCTCGTGACCACAGGTGAGGGTGGGAATGTAGATCGACCGGTAAATCGAGAGCTTTGCCTTCCGGCTCAACTCTCTCCTCACCACGACAGACCGGTACAATGCCCGCATCACTGCAGACTCATCACCAATTTGCATTTCTATCTCACACTCCAGTTTTCCCTCACTTGTGAACAAAACCCGGAGATACTTAAACTCCTCCACTTGGGGCAGGACCTCGTTCCTGACCCGGAGCAGGCATTCTACCCTTTTCCGATTGAAGACCATGGTCTCGGATTTAGAGGAGCTGATTCTCATCCCAGCTGCTTCACACTCGGCTGCAAACCGCTCTAGTGAAAGCTGGAGATCACTGTTCGATGATGCTAACAGGACCACATCATCTGCAAAAAGCAGACCCCAGATCCTTAGGCCATCAGAACGGATCCCTTCAACACCTTGGCTGCACCTGGAAATCCTGTCCATAAAAGTCATGAACAGAATCTGTGATAAAGGGCAGACTTGTTGGAGTCCAGCTCTCACCAGAAACGAGCTTGTCTTACTGCCGGCAATGTGGACAGAGCTCTGACACCGGTCATGCTTACAGCCTTACAGCCAGTATCAGAGGGCCTGGTACCCCATATTCCCAGAGTACCCCCCTACAGGGCTCCCGGAGGACACAGTCGAACGCCTTCTCCAAATCCACAAAAACATGTAGATTGGTTGGGCACCCTCCAAGACCCCCCTGAGGGTATAGAGCTGGTCCAGTGTTCCACGGCAGGTTGAAAACCACATTGTTCCTCTTTAAACTTTAATCCTGATTTTTAATGATTTTATTGTATTTCTTGAATATTTTCTCTCACATTTTGCTCTTTTTTCCTCTGCTTCCCATCAGTCAGCTGACCTCATGGACCAACTGCCAGCTCTTGACCTCTGTTCATTCCAATAAACCCCCTTTTTGGATTTTTCCTGTTCCTTATAAAATACTTTTTTACTTTCTCCTTCTGCCAATCATTCCAAGTTTGTTATAAAGCACACCTGAACCCACAGAAGTGCATTTTCTCACTCAGAAGTAAAGCTCATTAGTTGAACAACCCTTTGACTAATTTTAATAATAAAAAAGCTTCCAGATTTAGAAAGTTTTTAACCCAAAAAATAAAACTGAAACAAAAAGTCAAAAGGAAACTGTGAGGAAGGAGCCAGTGGGAAAACTGGTAAAACCTCCTAAATGTCTCGATGATGTCATACATACAGAATGTGTGTGTGTGTGTGCAGAACAATGTTTCATCCAAACAGTCAATAAAACGTCTGAGAACTGGACCCTCTCTCAGCCGGTGGAGGGGGGTAAAGAGGAAGTGCTGAGTCGGCGCTCTGTCGTATTGTTTTAGTGGAGAAATATGACGAGCAGGGAGATTTGTGGTCCCGAGCCTGACTTAATGAGCGGAAAACCGAGCCTATAGTAGCTGAATTTACATGAAGTGGTTGGAAACTAAATCGGAAAACCCGGAGAGAGACTCCTGGTGCTGTCAGGGATCAGCTCCGACTCCTCTCAGCACTATTTCACACATTAAGGTGACTCTGTCGTCTACATCAACGCCATCAGCACCTTGTTCAGCATGTGGTAAATGAAAAATGGAGTCAAGGGTTGAGTCAGAAGGCAGATTCTGCACTGATGTCATGACTTGATGTTATTTTTACTTTTTAAGGAGCCGAGAGGAAAATCGTCACATCCAGAGATACGGAGCAGCTGCTCTTCAGCACATGAACAGCCCGATCTTTATGTTAAGGAGCAAAACAAACGTAACAAAGATGCTCAAAGTAAATTTAACACTGAAGGGTGAAATAATCTGGTAATCCTGAAATAAATTCTAATTCAAAGAAGGTTGGAAATGTGTCTTGGGGGAAATGTGCAACCTATAATTAAAGAATTTACTCCCGCATTATCACAAAATGAAACACAAAGTAATTATTGATAAGCTAAATTATCCACAATAAGTTTGAATTGAATACATTTAATATATTGGCTAACTGCAGTTTATTATTTAATTAAGCACAATAGATGATTTCTCCACTGAAGGCTAATAAAGGGATTTTCTTTTTCATTTCTCTCTCTCTCTCTCTCTCTCTCTCTCTCTCTCTCTCTCTCTCTCTGTCTCTCTCTCTCTCTCTCTCTCTGTCTCTCTCTCTCTCTCTCTCTCTCTGTCTCTCTCTCTCTCTCTCTCTCTCTCTCTCTCTCTCTCTCTCTCTCTCTCTCTCTCTCTCTCTCTCTCTCTCTCCTTGCATCAAGTGTTTTATATGTTTACGTCGTTCGTCTGTCCCAGCCTGATAACTCACTTTAAACTGCACCAACAAGTACAAACTGTTTGATTCAAGCATCCTGTTAGTGTTCGAAGCTTCAGGGAATTTTCTGTTTAGTCTGAACTCTTCTGGTCCTGTAGTCCTCACTGGTCTGACACGCCGTACTTTACGTCATTTATTCATGCAGTTCAGCCTCAGGAGCATTTAGGTCTTTTTTTCTTTGAAAATAAAGACAAATATGTTTGTCCGAGACACAGATTGCTCTTCTTGTCGTGGATTAAATGTTTTCTTGTGGTAAATGAAGCTATAAATGCTCAGAAAAAGCCTGTTCTCTGTTTGCAGCAGGTATTTCACTCAGTCGCTGAAATATTTCAAATGATTTTACCAGAAGCTGAAATAATCCCTTAGACATGGTTGAGGATTTAGACGAGAGGAAATCCTTTTATTTACAATAGCTGAAAAACTGATGACCAGTCAGCCAAGAAATTAGATATATTCGGTCAACGAACAGAAACTGGCAGATTTTTATCAGAATGACGAAAGGAAACTGTACAAAACCCTTCAGGTAATCTTTATTTGGATTATTTAAAGATGTCTAATCTCCAAAACATTCCTCCTGGAACTCATTGCTCCTCAAGAACAAGAGATTTTGTTTGTGTTATTTCTGATTTCTGATGATAAACCTCAAAACTTTTCCTTGAACATCCTTGTGAAGACACATATCTTGTTGTCATAGAAAAATAGAAACTAAACCACAATCAACCTTCTAAATCATTAAGAATGAATGCAGACCATTTTCTATTAAATGCTCCCAAAACTTTTGTTGAGGTGTCCTATGTATTATGTGGTTTTGAGCAAGTAAAAGTACAAAGAAACACAAGAAAATCAATATTTTCACTTTGCATATCTAATAATATGCATTATAATCAAATTTGCATGAGCCGTGAGTTCTTTGAACTTGCTGACTTTGGTCCAAATCTCTTAAAAGTTTGACTGCTGCTGCTGGAAATAGTTATTTAGGCCTGCTTATACTCAGGTTAGCAGAACAAGAGTTAAAAAACAGCAAAAATGAGAAAAAAAAACATTGAAAGATTTTAAAGAACTATTGAACGTAACAAAACCACAATTTAAAGTGAAGAATATCAACAGAAGCAACCCAGCAAAGGAAAATCTTCCTCTGACACTCATGTGTTTAAGATGCATCACCCCAAACACAGAAGCATGTTCAAGCCCTTAGTAGTTGTAGAAGTTAACCAGACCCCCCCTCCCACCCCCACCCCACACACACACACACACACACACACACACACACACACACACACACACAACCACACACACACACCTCCTAGCTGCAAGGCCAGAAGACTGGCTTGTGGTTTGAACTGAAAAAAGGAAAAGCACATGTGGAAATGGATACATGCACACACACACACACACACACACACACACACACACACACACACACACACACACACACACACACACACACACATTTCTGGTTTATGTTCTCATCGCTGCTTGTCACCAGAGAAGGAAAAGGTTGAGGCAGCAAGGATATCGAGTTAAACAGTTACAAGCGTTGGAACCTGGATTTTCCATGACTTCACGTCAACAGCTTCTGGTCTTCACCCTGGAGGCTCTGCGAGGTCTCGTAGAATGGAGAGGCCTAAAATAGGAAGATGGTAGCGTCTGATAGATCAGCAGCTTCTGGATCTCATGAAGAAGCGGGACGTCTGGATGCTGCAATGGTTCCTGCTACTTTGGAAAAAAATGATGGCTTGTATTTGATTTAGCTCCTTCTAGTGTTCTACAACCCCCCAAGGTGCTTTACAACGCAGTCACATGTGCACACAAACACACACACACACACACGTGCGCGCGCGCACACACACACAAACACACACACACACACACACACACACACACACACACACACACACATTCTATGGAAAAAATGGCGATGCCCATCAGTCTTCAGCATCTTCTCTCACTGATTTATATTTATTATCTTGTGCTAAATAGTTTTCATTTTTCCATCACTTTCTAAGAAACCACCGGGTTTGAGCTTTGACCCTGCTGGCGCTCAGCCTGTCTGGGCACGATTATGTAACACTTGGCATTTTGGCTTTCACCCGCTCTCCACAGGCTGCAGCTTGCACTGGAATTGAGCTTAACCCAACTATATTTCATTCCAGACTATGCAAAGGAAGGACAACGATCATGTCTGCTCCTGCTAACCTTTTCTCATGGCGTTTTAGTCTACCGGGTCCCCGAGCTCAGAAGGAGCAGCTGTGAAATCTATTTAGGTCAGGCCTCTCATGTTCCTTTCTTCAGCATTTTAGAGGGTTAGGGGCACCTTGACTCCATTTTTCTCCGTCATCTAGATGCATCTGCCTTTTGTAAGTAACACCGTTTTCAGGAAACAGGGAGGACAATAAAACAACATGGAGAAGAATCAGGGAACTATTTTTTTACACATTCAAGGCTGCCTCCTGAATATGATCTTTCATTTTCCTTGATCTTATTCTAACATATAAGTTTCTCACATGTTTAAACAGAATAAAGAGGTAGGGAGACGTGGGCAAAAAAACTATGGGTGGGGAATGGTCGCCACTCTGAGTTTCACACACAGGCTGAACCTAATTCCATTTTTGGTTCTTCTTAAAAACACAGAAAGGGCTTTTCTTTACCTTGCTGACAGTTTCGTTCGCGGCTGCAAACATCCTCAGAGCTGACGCTGATGGTGGCGTCACTTCCTACTCCGTTTATCCGCGGGCAGCAGAGGACGTTGTCGCCCTCTGCTGGCCACTCTCCCCTCTCCGATGATGCAGTTCCATGCATGATCCAATGAGTAAACTCCATTGTCTCTGTTCACGGTCCTGCATCCACGTCTCCTTATCTCTATAGAGCTCCGGGAGTTGACGTCACTTCTCCCGGCATGCAACAGTTCAAATCGAAACGGCGCCATCTTGGCAGGCAGAAGCCCGCAGCTGGACTGTTTGTTATTGTCAGAAAACTCAATCAGACAGGAAATATGGTAGATTCCTGTTGTGCCCCAGGATGCAGAACAGACGCGGATGACATAAGGAATGAGCCATCTACAGGATTCCCCAAGATCCGGAGCGCCGCAGACGTTGGATCATTGTAATAAAACGCTCTAGTGACCGGGCTAAACTGAAGATGTGGGATCCCGAGTGTAAAGGTTTTTGCTTATGCAGCGACCACTTCATATCAGGTACTTAAACCAAAGTTTCCTCAACTGTGTATGGTATTTATTTTAAATGCTTTTATTATGATTCTTAGTGGGCTTCCTAAACTTATTTTGGCGTGGCTTTTTCTGTCTTATTACTCATAGCAACAAGTAAACATCACGTAAAACGTTGCCTCGTGAGTTCTGCGTGCTGCCGTTTCCGTGTTTTATGATCCCAGCAATTAACCGGCTAAGCTGTATTTAATTTTTAAGCAATGGTTGATCAATTGTCAGATCACACATAAAAAGCACTTTGGATTGCTATCATCTGTCTCACCGAGACAGATCTCAGACAGATCCTGAGACGCTCCTGCCTGACATTTTTATTTTATTCACGGAAAAAAATCAAACTAGTGATTTCTCTTGGCGTTCAGTTTAAACATTCAGACAATACAGCACTCTATTTAAACTACTTACATGTAAATCTGTTATTTGTCCATCCATCCATCCATTTTCATCCGCGTATCCGGAGTCTTGTTGCGGGGGCAGTAGCGTTGAGAGGCCCAGACTTCCCTCTCCCCAGCCGCCTGAGCCAGCTCCTCCGGAGGAATCCCAAGAGGTTCCCCGGCCAGGTCCAGTAAGAAGTCCGCTCCGACAGCTTCTGGCGTTTTTAAAAAGTATCCCAGGGGCACGGTAAGGGTCGGAGATGTTTAGTCTATTTATTTTCTGACTATATAAAACGATTTCTTTGGTTTTAAAGAGTGAAGTAAACTCTGACAAAGTAAAATCCAAGCCAATCCCGTTCACGTTCATGTTTACATCCGTGTTTGTTTAGCTTCTTTTACCTGCCAATATGGCGTCTACTAACTGAGAGTCACGTGGGGTCCGGAGCTCTATAGCTTCCTTTATCCATCTTTTGTGTTTCTACTCGGCGGATAAACGGAGTAGGACCCGCGTCAGCGCTGAGGATGTTTGCAGCAGCAAACGAAACTGTCAGCAAGGTAAAGAGAAACCTTTTCTGTGTTTAAAAAAATGGAATTAGAAGCCAAACACAGCAAATACATACCAAAGATATTTAAAGAAAAATACGGACATTAAGGAACAAAGGACTTCCACCGTTTGGAACATTTACATCAAAAACACGCACGTCTAAGGAACCACCTTCGCTTCAATTTAAGATGCCGGGACGAAAACATCACGCCAACAAGCCTACAGCTGAAAACACCGATCCGGACCAAGGCAGCACAGAACACAAGGGAAAGAACACAAAAAGCACTACTCAAAGAAAGGATAAGAAACGTCACAACCAAACAGAAGCAAGTGGAAAACAAACTGGAAAGAAGACATCTGGACTTAAAAAGGAATTACAAACTTGATGAAAAAACGGAGGAACAAATTAAAGGACACATGATGGAACAACAAGAAAAGGAGTTCATAAAAGTAAAAGAAAGACACATAAAGAAGTTTAACAAACCCATCAACAAGAAAAAGAGAAAAGAGATACAAGATAACACCACACAAAGCTCATGGGTGTGTAACCTTTCACAATACGAACTAACAGAAGCAGAAGAAAGCATTAAAAAAGATTTAAACTTTGCAGCAACACCAAAGAAAATACCATGTGATTAATTTATTGTAGCAACAGAACTAGCATGTCAACAGATCACAGATGAGGGAAAGAAAGCAGAACTCAGAAATAACGTTGTTGGAATATTAAAAAACAGGAAACTTCAACACAGCAATATTACAAAAGAAGAACAATCAGCCACGACAGCCTTATCCAAAAACGAACAGATAATTATTCTACTGGCAGACAAAGGAAGAACCACAGTAGTTATGGACAAAAAAAAATATAAACAACTGATGAAACAGATGCTAGAGGACAAAAATACATACAAAATACTTAAAAAAGACCCAACAGAAAACATTAAGAAAAACATGAAAAAATTACTGAAGCCACTACAAGACAAAGGCTAAATAACAGAAAAAATGTACAAACACTGGATTCCTACAGCAAACATAACACCAAGAATATATGGAACACCAAAAATACACAAACAAAACACCCCGCTTAGACCAATAGTTGACAGCATAGGTACACCATCATACAACATGGCAAGAGATGTCAGCAAAATCATCAGTCTGTTATTAGGAAACACAGATCAACACTGTAACAATAGCATAGAAATGGCAAAAGAACTAAAGGAGATTACAATAGAAGACAACGACATACTCATCTCACATGACGTCACATCCCTGTTCACAAAAACACCAACCCAAAAAACCATAGACATGGTAGTGAACAGAATCAGACAGGACAAGACTTTACACAAAAGAACAAACCTCACAGCAGATGACACAGCACACCTGATAGGACTATTAGCTAACTCCACTTACTTCACATATGATAACACAATATACAAACAACTGGAAGGCTTTGCCATGGGTAACCCGTTATCAGCCACCCTTTGCGAGTTTTTCATGGAAGACCTGGAACAAAAAGCCATAGCCATAGCCCCCCCCCCCCCCCCCCACCCCCCCCCCCACCCCCACACACACACACACACTGCTAAATAAAACTATGGAAACGCTACGTAGACGACATACTGGAAATCATACCAAAAGGACAAACAGAAACACTAACACAACACTTAAATAACATTGACAACATGGGCAGCATAAAATTCAATTATGAGTCAGAAACAGAAGGCAGCATAGCATTTATGGATATGAAAATAACCAGACAGACCGACGGGACCCTAAACATAAACACATACAGGAAACCAACACACACAGACCAATATCTACTATGGACATCAGAACACCCCACCATACACAAAATGTCTGTAATCAGAACATTATATCACCGAGCAAACATGATAACAGAAGAAAGAGACCATAAATAAGAGGACAAACACATACAACATGCTTTAAATACCTGCAGATACCTGACATGGGCAATAAACAAAGGAAAACAACAAACAACAACAGAAAGAAAAGAACAACCAAAGCAAAGAACCAGGAACCCAGAAAGACAAGAACCAAAACCAGTGATAACCCTACCATACATCAGAGGCATAACAGAAAAAATAAGAGCAACAATGAAAAAACACAACATAAACACACCAACAAAACCATACACAACAGTTAGAAACAGACTAGTGCACCCAAAAGACAAAATATCAGCTGGACTTAAATGTGGAGTCGTTTACGAAATCCCATGCAAACTCTGCAATAAAACACACGTAGGAGAAACCGGTCGCCAACTCAACACACGAACAATAGAACATAGAAAGGAGTGTGAGAAAGAGGCAAGTCGAAAACACACAAGAGCAGCAAAAGAAGAAGCAGAAAGCACAATAAAGAAGTCAGCCGTAACAGATCACTGCATAAGACAAAACCATATAATGGACTGGGACAACACAAGAATCATAAACACCGAATAACAGAAATACAAAAGATGGATAAAAGAAGCGACAGAGATAAGGAGACGTGGATGTGGGACTGTGGACAGAGACGATGGAATTTACTCATTGGATCGCACATGGGACTGCATCATCGGAGAGGGGAGAGCAGGCAGCAGAAGGCGACAACGTCCTCTGCTGCCCGCGGATAAACGGAGTAGGAAGTGACGCCACCATCAGCGTCAGCTCTGAGGAAGTTTGCAGCTGCAAATCAAAGCTGTCAGCAAGCAAGGTAAAAGGAAACCTTTTCTGTGTTTGAAAAAAGAACCAAAAATGGAATCAGAAGTCAAACACAGCAAGAATGTACCAAAGACAGACTGAACCTATTTCCTGCATTAGCAGCAGAAAGGAAATTGACGGGGAAACTCCCAGATTAGAAAAGCCACAAGGTTAAACGTCACCCTGTCAAATTTGCATTCATGGACGGACCCATCTGGGCTCACGACGGCAGAAAACTGTTTTGATTTTATGTCTAGGAGAGAGCAGAGTGCATCTCAGCTAGTAGAAGCTAACCATTAGCATTAGCAACTCCACAACATGACAGAAAACCTTCAGTTTGTATTATTTGTGGAGATAAAACATCAACATTGCATAGCGAACAGTGGCAGTGGAAGAGTTGCGTTGCTGCTAGCCAATCAGAGGTGAGATGTTCACATATCATGAAAATAAATGAGTTCTGTCCGTCTGCCTGAAACAGGAGTGCCAGAGCTACTGCCCCAGCGATGTGGATAATAACTATTACAAAAATCCAATTTTTATTCACCAAGATTATTCGTTAGAATTCAGTTACACGAGTCAAATGTGTGTGCATGCTGGACTGGGTGTGTTTGGAGTTGCAGTTCAAACTGTGGACAGCTGCTGAAGAACGACAACAGATGATTGTTTGGCCTCATGTAGACATCAGATGTTTGAAGCTACCAAGAAAAAAGTACATGTGGTAATTCAGCAGCCGTTTGACGGAGGAAGGTGTTGGAGAGGCAGATCACAGGGAATCTGCAGGAAGAAGGAACAACGCGGTGAGCTAAACCTCAGTAGGTTAGTTTAGATACAGAGGACGAGAGCAAAGAAAGGTCAGAGTCCTCGATGTGGGACTATCCATCCTGGAAACGGACATGGATTAAAGTTTGTTAACACCGTGGGGCTCTTTTATGTTCTGGTGATGGAAACAAGGACAACACCTTTAGATCATGAACGACTCAGAAGAGACAGCACTGATCCTCTGGGTCATATCCCTACATTTTTTTGTATTTTCGTCTGATAGATGGATTCTTCCCAAGAGAAAGGTCTAGCAAAGCTCTGACGATCCAAAAGGCAGACACGAAAAAGAACCATTTTGTCTGCCAATTGGACAAAACTAAACAAAATAGGGAAACGAATAAGAAACAGAAAATCGGACACTAATAATACACGAGGAGGTGAGGGAACACTGAAAAACATTAGAACGTGGGCAAAAAGTTCTTTTATATCAGTAATTCTATTTAAAAGTTTAAGCTAATCAATGAATCAGACTCATTACAGCAATGAATTTGAATATAATCGTGATGATTATGGTTTACAGCTTAAGAAAACCCTAAAATATATTAGATATTGTGAAAAGGGTTAAACATTCTAATCAATCTAATAAGCTAATTAATTCAAAACACCTGCAAAGGATTCCCGAACCTTTAAAGCAGGGGTTTCCAGCATGTTTTAGTTGTTTCCTTGCTCTAATACAAACAATTCAATGGTTGAATCATCTGTTCAAAAGCTAGTTGAGCCTTCAGAAGCCTGTTGATCACCCACTGATTAAAATCAGATGTGTTGGAGCAGGGACACAACTAAAACATGTGGGATACTGGCCATCCCAGACAAGGATTGGGCACCCCTGCTTTAAATGGTCTCTCAGTCTAAGTTGAGTTACTGAAATAATTGGACTTTTGCAACGTATCCACCTTTTTTTACATTTCACCTGTAGGTGTGACAAGGAAGTAAAACAGATAAAAAATTGTATTAGCAAAATTAACACAATTTTCCCTTTCATGTTATTTTTTAAAGATGTGCAGCATGAATAAATAAAACAAACAAAAAATAATAGAGATTATTTACTATTTGCCTCAAAACCCACCCAAAATAAGTGAACATGGCTAAAATAAAATGGAATGCATCCTAAAGTAAATTAAGAACCATCACGCATTTATCACTGTGTAAAAAAATAAAATAAAAAATACACCAACTTTTACACAAAGTCGGACTCGTCTTGCATAAACGGAGATGTTCGGTGTTCCAAAGATCCAAGGCTCCTTGTTTTGGTCCATTTACACCCATTTGGTTTTTCCATCTTAACTCTCACATGTGTCGTCCTGACAGACATTCTTGGTCTGTCTGCCACAGCGAGAGCTCAGTTCATCTCCAAACACCAAAAAGGCCAGCAGCAGGAGCCAGGGTGGAGTTCATGTTCACGTAGAGAGTAAATATAGAGGCTGCAGCTAAAGACAGGGCTAGATAAGGTCTCAAAGACTCTCCATCAAAGACTAACGTCATGATTTACTGAGATTTGGTTTTATTTCCGTTTGTGGGTGTGTGGCTGCTTGCATTGTCTACGTTGTGCACAACTGGCGTTTGATAACAACCATAAGAATAAAAGGCATTGTGTTGAGTTTATGAGGCAAAGCTTCTAGACTTCTGCTGAATCATGAGAAACACGTCTTCAATGTGGCTGCAGGATATCATAAGATCTGTTTGGGATCCAAATAAATAAACCAGAGAGTTTATTTGACCAAAACAGCCCTTTAATGGGACATAGGAGGAGAAATGAGAGTCATTCCAAGCCTCATTTATGTTGTAAAGAAAGATTTGAATGGAATTCTAGGTTTTGAAGCCAAAATAACCTCCTTTCTAAAGATGTCCTACTCCTGCTGTTGTTTCTGGATGTTATGTAAGTTCTGGTTTGACCTCACTGACTCAGTGTTGCACCTGAACCACCCCAATCTGCCTCGGGGGCATGGCATTTATGGTCGGGATTTATGACAGTATCACACCACTCCTGAGCTTAAGGCTCGTAACGTGTGAACGAAACGAGCGTCCATGCCCATTAATGGTGATGGAGGGGCAACTTTTTACACCTGCAGGAGCCAGCTTTGCTTCTCTAGCCCCTGATTCTGCTCAGGGGGGGTTCTGTAACTCTCACTCACTCTTTCTGGGCTATGTTCCTGAGTTTTACGGCATCGACCCCTCTACAGAACTCCTAAACTCGCCAAGACAGGAAATGTTTAGACAGAGGGATCAGTGCTGCTGAGATCGCAAGGCTCGAGGGACCAGGCAGAATTTTGGACATGAAGAAATGATGGCAAAGCAGCATAACTTAGTCTGAAATAGTAAGAATAAATTGATTCACCATCTAGATCTGCATGATCAGAAGTTTGTTTATTTTTTCCTTCATAGCAACGTTGCACTGGGACAGATTTTGAATAGAAGGAATTTTTTTCTCTCTTTTTTATTTCATTCCAAATAAAAACAAATAAAACATAAACAATGAAAAATACATAACAAAAAAATCAAATTTGAAGGAAAAGGAGCAGAATTTAGAAAAACATCTTATAATTTCTGCCCCATTTTCCAGTAGAAATAATCAATTTATAATTAATTACCATTTGTCAGACACACATACAGATTCATTTTAAACTTTTTCCTGTTCTAAATTCCAGTGCGATCATGATCATTGGTTTAATTTACATTTTCATAATTATTTAGTACACTCAATTTGGTACATTTTTTTAATATATTAAATGAGTTTTTGTAATTTCCCTTTTAAGGTCATTCCATAATTTAACACCATTTACAGATATATTCCATTCCTTAATTTTAGTTCAAAATCTAGGTTTTGTAAACACATCAGTTTCTTTCAGCATGTAATTACTAGTTCTCTTTTCAAATATCCCCTGAATGTTTGGTGGCAGAGTACCTAAATTGGCTTTATACATGGTTTGTCAGATTTTCCACTCTTTTAAACCTGAAATTTCAGTAATTTATATTTAATAAACAATGAGTTCGACGGATCTCTACAGCCACTATAATTGATGGTTCTCAGACCTCTTGTCTGTAAAATAAATAAGGGTTGTGTATAGTTTTTGTATGTTGCTCCCCAGATTTCTACACAGTAAGTCAAGTATGGAACAATCAGTGAACTGTGCAATGCCAACAAACCAGAATTAGTCGGTAAAAATTTGACTCTGTATAATACTCCTAAGGATTTAGCAACTTTACCTTTTATGTAATTAATATGGGATTTCCATGTCAAGTCTTCATCAATAAGAACTCCAAGAAATTTAGTTTCTTTTACTCTTTGAATTTCAATCCCATCTATTTCCAATGACACATCACTGTTCTTTTAATCATTAAACAGTATAAAATTTGTTTTATTAAGATTCAGTGCCAATCTATTTATATCAAACCAGTTTTTAATTTTAATCAGTTTATCATTTATCACCTTAGCCACCTCCTCAATATTTGATCCTGAGTAAAACAGTGTTGTATCATCTGCAAATAGAATGGTACAGAGTGTCTTAGATACATTTACCAAGTTGTTAATAAACAAAATGAACAGTTTTGGTCCGAGGACCGGCCCTTGTGGCACTCCACAATTAACTCATAGTTTTGATGTATGGCCCTTTATCTGAACAAACAGTTTCCTTTTTTCTAAATAAGTTCTAACCCATTGATGAGCCACACCTCTTATTCCATACTGACTTAATTTTCGAAGTAACCTTGAGTGATCAATGACATCAAATGCTTTTTTCAAATCAATGAAAATACTAACAAAGTCATTTTTTGTCAATTGCTGTTGATATTGCTTTCTATTCTTTTTAAGGAGTGTAGCAAAGAATGAGGAGTACACGTGACCACATTTCCCAGAATTAAATGAGAAATGCGTTTTTATGTGACAGATAAAGCATAAAAGCTTATATTTAGTTTTCATCTATTGTTATTCCTCTTGCTGTGCAAAGAAATGACAGATTTTGAGGCAGTTGCACACATTTCCACCGGATGTGAAAGCAACGTTTTACCCACGAGCTCCCTTCCAGCCTGGAGCGTTTCAGATGCGAAACGGGAGCGAAAGCGTTCCACACCGCCGGTCCTGCAAAGTCACACAATCATGAGAATTGCAGCAGGATGAGTGATTTCAGAAGTCCATCAATAACAAGCAAGGAGAAAGACGTGTATCCGAAATGGTCTGTGGTTTATTTTCTGTTCTGCTTACAAGAGTTTCGCAGGAAAAGATGTACATTTACCTGGGCGTGGCTTTATTTTTGAAAGTTTCCAGATGTTTACACAGCTTTTGTGTTCGACGCGTGGTGTAAATAGTCTCAAAACGTAAGGATAGCATCTCGTCGCTTCTTGGATGCATCCAAAATGTTACATTTTGTTGCCGATGGAAAGAAACCCGTCCACTATAAGGGCGGCTAATCGCTGCAAAGTTTCACAGCCGTTTCACTAGGCTTTCATGTCCAAGGAGGCTTTAAACTGTCACACTCACAACTTTCTCACTCCCGTTCTGTAAGTTTCGTGGCTGTTGCCAGCTACGGCTCGGAGCCAGAAGATTCTAGATGGTGGGAGAAGATGAGTCATACACAGTTTATAAGTAGAATAAAGCCAGACTATGCAACTTTTTCACATTTTCAAATTCTTTTCTTGAGCCAGTATGTGTTAAAATGTCCCTCAGAGCCCTACCCACCTCTGTAGCCAGAATACCGCACATTTCAGCTGTTAGATTAAGGTGTTAAAAAGACAAACGCACAGGTTTCATTTTCGGTTTGACTACAGATAATTAATAATGGACACTAGGGGGTGCTAAAAGCAAGCAATACTGACAAGTGTGCCTTTAATACATTTCACTGTAAAGTGAGTTGTTAGCAATTGAAAAAGTAGCTTGAGATTTTTTAGAGCCGACTAGTTGTTTTGAATTGTTATGTTAGCATTGTTAGCTCAACGTTAGCCTCTAGCCTGCTTTACCCGATATTAAAGTAAAACCAAAATATGCCGTGGCTTCTTAGGGGTAAGAACGTCTTAGTCACTCCTGTAAATGGCTTAGGATCTTTGCAAAACGCTGCTGCTTTTTTCCCGGCTGGTGTCGAATTACAAATGCAGCAGCGCTGACTTGGCGGAGACTCGACAATCCCGCCAACTCACAAAACAATGGCAACATCCCTCTTTGGCTACTTTAAAAGGAGAAACCCTGACTCGCCAGCTGGCTGAGAAGGAAACAGTTTTCAATGTAACCATTTTTCATTGGACTTTATTATTAGACAATTTTATGATCATTTCACAGTAAAATTCTTACTATATGCACCTTTAAACAGATATCAAGTAAATAAAAACTTTCTCCAAAGGTTAAATAGAAAACAATATGTGCCTTCTAATGGAGGACTAAATGCGGTTAGTTCAGCCTCACCAGACGACTGAACACAGAAGCTCACGAATGACTCATTACTGTGACTCAAGTATTTCCAGCAGCATTTCTGATGGTTGCTGTTTGTCTGCGGAATAACACGTTTGGAGCGTTTATTTTCTCAGCTCACTTCAGTCATCAATCTGATGACCTTAGCTTCGCACAAAGTCACCTGAGTCTAGCCGAGAGATGCTCAGCCTCTTCAGACGGTGTTTTCATCTTAATCAGACCACAGGAACTCCCCCTTTTCTGTGGTTAGGACACAAAATAATCCCATGCCAGTCAAACACGTCTGTGCAAACACACATGTGCTGCTGTCACGAGTCTAATACTCACACAAACCATCTCAGTTAGTCTGCTTTGTCCTATATCTGGAAATATGAGCACATACAGGAACAGTGAAGTGAACCTATTGGAACCTGTTTCTCATTACTATAAATGGCCGATGGGTGGAAAAGTCCGAGAGCTCCTAGGAATCTTCTGGCTCTTTCTGTGTATGAATGATGTTTAAGTTTAGGATGTTCTTACTCTGTTAAAACACACGCACGCACGCACGCACGCACACACACACACACACACACACAGAGGACTCACAGAGTGATGCCAAAAAGTGGAAGACAGGATAAAAGGAGCACAGAAGCGATGAGTTAAGCTGAGTCAGACAGAATTAATCAATCACACTCCAGTTGCTGGTTTTCTTGAAGCTTTTCCCAGCAAATATCTTTCACCATAAAATAAAAAAACTTTATTCTGTTGAAGTGAACGTCATCAGGGGTTGAAATGGAAGTGGTCATTCACCCAAACATCAGAGAATGTAAAGTAAGAGCCAGGGATGTGGTAGTGAAATGAAAAATAAGAGAGAAATCAACGTTTTTGATTTTGCTCTTCACCATTCAGCACTTGGAAATGATTCACAGATCTGCAAATCTGAATACTTAGTGTGGAAGTTATGAGTAGTGCTTTTGATAGTGAAGTGATGAGTTAGTTGACTTTTTGAGCAGTACTAACAATTATTCACTAGTCATTTAAAGCCACACTAAATACGTTTTCACTTCTCCCTCCTGCTGGTGGAAAATGGAATTACAACAGTCATAAACAACCCTGTTGCAGCCTGCTAGTGCTACCAACGAGCTAACACTAACACAAGTCATATGATGCACAAAATAAAAGATTCACTCTGTTGAGCACAAAAATAGTATTTCCAATTCCAGTAGCAACAAAGCCAGGCCACCATCAGCGTGTGATTTCACAGCCTGCTTTAGCTCCTTCAAGCTAGTGCACTAGCGATGTTCACTCTGGTTTTAGCTCTTTCCTTTGCCTCCTCTTACTTTACGTCCAGGCTCAGCCATGATGCTAACAAAAAAGCAAAAGTGCAGTTTCTGCTCAGCAGATCAGTCCAACGCAAAATTACCTCAAATTATGGCTCAAGAACCACTAGCCAGTTTTACAAAACAATGCCGTCAATTTGCTGCAAAGCTAAAGTGGCATCAGGGAGCCTTAGGTTGTTTATAAGTGGCCAGATAGACAATTACACCAAAATTACTACCAAGTGAGGCGGAACGAACGCTGCAAAATTTGCACATTGCCATACCGGCATGGCTCATTTATAAAACACACCGTTGCGGTAATATTACGCTGATTTGCCGACACGGTGTGTCTTGTAAAAAGGGCTACTGAAACCACTTTGAAAGCAATAGCTTGAACTGTTGCGTTATTTCAAAATCATCTATTTATTATACATGAGATTTATTTAGGTCCTGATGGTGAGGAAGTTGAACCAGAATGGGTTCGACGAGTGATCTAAACAAGGGTTAGAACGTCTTTGCTCATGTTAAAAGATCTGAGACTCTGTTGTGTTTTGTTGTAGTTAAAGGTTCTATGTTCAGAAGAGGATAGCCGGGTATCAATGTCTGCTCCCGGATGCCTGCTCCACCAGCTGAGCGGCTGGAACAGGATCCTTTGTTTTAACTGGTTTTTAGTTCATGCTTTCATGATGTTCATTATCAAAACTTGATGTTTCTGAATGAAACCAGACTGGTCCTTGCAACCTTCCAGTGTCTCATCAATAGAATGACAATAAACCTTTGATAGATTTTGGTGTTTTGGTTTTGTGACAGAATAAAAGCCAAACACGAGCCAAGGTAAAGCCTGAACCATCCAACAACCTGGTGCATTTACAACAGGAAAGAATGTCCCCGCCTTAGTTTTTACAGCACGGAATATTCACAGTTGTAACCTCCAGGCTGTCGGACAAAGATGGTCTGGAATTATTGGATAAGTAAAATGTAACAGCAGGTAATTTTATTGTTCTTTTTCCAAAACATTTCCGAGCTTTCGTGGTTAAAGCGTCCAACCTGCAGCTGCACCCAGACAGCTGTACGTCTCATTGGACAAAACGATGCAGACAGTCAGGGAATGGCTGCTGGCACCGCGAGACAGTGACTCACCTGGAGAGATAACATCTCACGCAAACATACACCCATCACCTTCAGTGATGATGAACCAAGAGCCAGGATCTCAACATGGGCTGCCGCTACTAAACGAGACCATCTGATGCTGCTGTGGAGTTCCCTTTGACAGATTCTTCTGCCTGGCCCAGCCAGCATGAGGTCACATGGGGGTTGTGTAAATATACTCTCCCTCTGGGTGGGATGGAGGCTTGATGGGATTTTCCATGCGTCACCGCGGTGAATGAAGCATGGCTTGTCAAGCTAAACTAGTAACACTCGTCCTAATAGACGCGGGGGGTCGGTTAGGTAGCGAATCAGGAGAGTTAAAGGTTTTCTACCATTGATCTTTGTTGTTGTTGAAGCTCTGTGACCCAGGCGTGGTGGGCTTTGAAGCTTGGTGCGCGTTATAGTGGCTCTTTTTCAGTACAGCGCATCAAAGAATAGTTCAGGATCCCTGTTTTTATTTAATCCATGAGCTTATTTTCTTTTTTTCTTTTTTTTACCGTGTCCTGTCTGGCTGTGAAGCAAGCAGAATTGATGTCTGAATGCTGGTGACAAGCCTTACAGATTTACTCTCAGGTGGAGCATCAAAGCGTCTGCTTTTAATGTCACGCCTGATACTTAAAACTTTATTGTTATTGTTGTTGAATGCTTTGTAATTCCGACCAGACACGGAGACAGAGGTGAAAGAGAAAGGAAAAGAAAAGGTGGGGAGAGAGAGAGAGAGAGAGAGAGGGGGGGGGGGGGGTCCACAAAAATAAACAATGAACAAGAGTCTGCTTCTAGACCTGCAGAAAAAGACAAAAAAAAAAAAAAACAAAAGGACAAAAAAAGGGACACAACAACAATACAACAAGATCAAGCTATCACTGCGTCAACTTGATGAAGAAATATATAATCAACATTGCTTAACTGAAGAATCACGATAATAAATCACAGTGCATTAAGTGCCCACCATAGTCTTAAGACCTGTGTTTAACGTGCCCAAGCCCAAACTTTTGAGAGCACCATGTGAGCACCTGTGAGCTTATTTTCTACATTTATCTCACATTACAGCAATAATAATATGTTTGACCAAACGTCATCAGGTTTTTGCTGGAAAACGTGTTCTAAATTAGATCCAAATGGGTTTGAATGAAGGCAAATGGACTTCTTTGGTTTCTTGAAGACGTTTTGCTTCTTCCGAGGAGCTTTGTCAAAATTGACTGGAGTATGGGAGGGTAAGTTTATAAATTGTAACTGTCTATTGTTGCTTAACAAGCAGAAACTACCCATGAATACCCCTCCTCCCAACTCCCGAGGAGTCATTGGAGTCGCTGGCCTCTGTTGTGTCGGAATCGTATGGAATAGATGCAGTAGGGTGTGACCTAGACTGAAACGTTTTGGAATTAGGTTCAGAGCTGCATTATCGGCGCCGGAAATTCAAAGATACTTTATTAATCCCAGAGGGAAATAAGAGTTTCAGTACACACAATTCTGAGATCAGACATACATACATAGGGATAGACACATGACAAGATGAAAGGTGAAACCTGAGGCCTTCTCCTTTATTTAATGTAAATTTTTGTCAAACAAGAAACTGTTTCAGTCTAGGTCACACCCTCCTGCTTCTGATCAATACGATTCCCACACAATAGAGGCCAACGACTCCTATGGAGGTAGGGAGGCGCAAAGCTTAAAATCGTCTCTCCTACTTCCACCTCTTTTCCTAGTAGCTTCAAACTCCTCGCTTTCTCCTCTTCACCTTGGCTGTTTAGACTCTTTTAGCCCTCTAATAAAATAAATGCATGACATCATGACTGTTCAATGTCACTGCTTGATTGCATGCTTTTGTAGCTTCACATCGTGACCTTTAGGTGAGCAAGGCTCCCAGTTTTTATCATTCACAAAAACAATGAAACATGCATAAGATTGCCGTGAAGGTTCGTTATTCAGGAGAAAATCAAATCAAAGCAAGATCATATGTGCATGTATTAAAAGCACATACGTGCATGTATTAAAAGCAGAATCCTCGTGATGGATTACAGGATGAAGTAGACGAGGAAGTATTTATCATGTGAATCAAGATAGAATCAAAAACTTTTCACCATTCATTTAGAAAAGGTTATTAACTCAAACCACATGGTGTACGTATGTAAGATCCCATCAGTTTCTCTTCAGCATTTTTCATGCAACCTTTAGAATCCAGTGCTATTTGGATGTAAAGTTTGCCATCTAGTGTTTGTAAAGTGGAAACTGCAGATTTTGAGCTTTTTTGTACAGAAAAAGCTGAGAAGAGCTTCAGATTTGATGTAAAAATGTACCTGATTTAAAATTCCTTTTGATATGGGAAAACCCCAGAAAAAAATGTATTCATCTAAGTCTAGAAACAAACGTAAACAGTAAGGGTATGAAAAAATATCGGAAAAAATGTGTGAACTTTCAGTCTTTTTAAAAAATCTGCAAGTAATAAAAGCCAAAAGTCCACATTTGTGTGAAGAATGCACCATTTTCCTTGTGTCTGCTTTTGCTTATAAGCAAAACATTTGAGATTCCAAGAATGTTTTCACTTTCCCAGTGAGTCTATAAAGTATGCATCACATCAAAGAAGTAACAGACGTGTGTTTGCAGCAAACCCGTTTAAAAAAGCAGCTTAGGACATTGCTTGCAGCTGTAAACCTGATAGTGCATCACTAAACGGATAACAAATTAGCTGCTCATGTTTCCTGTCACTAAAATAATCTTCCGGTAGAACAAACAGTAAGAAAAATTGAAAAAAAAAAAAAAGAAAACAAACTCACACATGCAAAAAATCTTTTAATCTAATTCACATTTAACAATAATATGATACATGTCAAAGCTGGGAACAATCTGCAGAGGAATTCCATGTGTGTGTTCACTGCATACTTCTGTAGGTCATGCATTCCTCCAGCTCCCAGTAACATCACAGGCTGGAGGGGACAGGGGGGCGTTTCATCTCGCATCAAATCATTTCCAACTCCATGCTGCCCTTTTTGGTTCAGAAACGCATCAGAACCTGTAAAACCTTCAAGTCCATTGCTCAATCTCTAGCTGGAAGGCTGGTTTCTTTTTTATCTCGTCTGTTTTTTTTGTCAAAAACCTGTCAACGGGACACACGTGGAGCTTAATAATGAATATTTCATTTGCTCTGCTTCCAGCTACACACGAGTTCTTTATTAAATGATTTATGTCAGTCACATATGGAGACTAGAGGACAAAAAGGAAAATTCACTAGTTTTTCTGCTTTCTTTTGTATTAAATCAGAAGTGGAGCTGTTTATGCACTTAATTTGAATTAACACCTATTGAAGGATTCACTTCTTTACATAAATGCAATGCAAAGTAAATGGTAAACAGTAGAGGACACACGTGTGTTTGGCAAAATAACACAAAACTGCGGCTAACACAGATGATGGGTGACCAAGCGTTGGTTTCCGACGCGTTGGGAGCCCTAACGTGTCGGGAGGCTCCGCCCGGTGCCAGAGCGACGGTTTCCGGAGCCCGCGGGAAAACGCACATTTCATCGACATTTAATCTCTTGCTATTTAACCTCACCCTCACCCCCATCCTAACCTTAACCCAGTTTCTATTTCTAAACTTCTCGTTAACCGCGTTTGACGGTGATACAACTAGAAACAAAGTTTTGCATGCACAAGTGGGTTAAGGTTCAGCTGGGGGTGAGGGAAAGGATAAATAGCAAGAGGGTAAAGGTCACAATTCGATGAAATCCCCGTTTAACCGCGGGTGTCAGAAGCGGCTAAAAATGACCCTCTGGCACCGCGCGTTGCCTCCTGATGCATTGGGGCTCTCAAAGCGCCGGAAACAAACGTTTGGTCACCCATCGTCAGTTTTAGCCGCTTCGGGTGTGAGAACGTGTTTCGTAAAAGGACACAGCAGGCGATTCTAGACGGTGAGCGAAGAGGAGTCACAGTAAGTTGCTAAGTAGACAAATACATTTAAATGTATTACGGAGTTGTTGTTTGAGATATTTTGAGAGCAGACTATTTGCTAATTCACTGTTAACATTGTTAGCTCAATGTTAGCCTCTAGCCTTCCTTATCTTATCCGACGTTAGGGTACCGTAATTCTTGGACCACAAGGTGCACCTAAAATCCTTTAACTCATTCACTGCCAGCCGTTTCCTGATCGCTAACAGCCTTCGCTGCCAGTTTCTCACAGTTTTTACAGTTTTTTTAAGAGTCACAGAACATTGTGTGCTAGGATTATGCCGACGCCAAAATAACCAAAACAAAGAGGAGACTCACCTCTTACATCAGGAAGAATCCGTGTGTTTCGAGCGTTATCCGTTCTTTCATAATCCGTTGTTGAATTGTGATCGGCAGACGCTTTTCCGGTTCGCGCCTCACTTTTTTTTACAGGAACGGCCCAAAACGATCTCCTAACACATGGATGGTCTGCTTCCTGATCATGTGACGTGTGACGTATGCAGATGAAGATCGGCTTCAGGGCTGAGATGTTTGTTCTCTCAGCGCGGGGGCTCGTTCTGATGCTCAAACAGTAAAAAAAAATGCAAATGACGACTTTAGTCGTCATTGGCAGTGAACGGTTGGATCTAAAATGACGACTTTAGTCGTCGATGGCAGTGAATGAGTTAATTTTCTCAAACATCAGCAAGCTCATGCTTTAATTCTGTTTATGCGTACTGACCTCAAACTGATTTTAGGTGGTAGGCAGTGGTCAAAACTCGTTAAAATGCTTTAGCATGACATTGGTATGCTATGGAGTCTCACCGCTTGATGGATTGACGGATCGTTATGACTACGGTAATCAGGAGCCTCGCGGAGTGATACGTACTGTTCTTCAACATTGTGGCGACAGCGGTGGTACATGTCATGAAGATCAACGACTTCCGAGGAGGTCCTTCTTGGTGCTTTGATTTATGAAAAGACATCGTCTATCCATCCACACAAGAACAACCACCTTGCAGCAACTGCCAAAGGATACAAGAAAAGCTGTCCATTTTCCGTACCTACTGCAAGAACAAGATCACTGAAGCGAAGATCTGGCCAGAATACATCACCAACACGGACGAGGACTCCTCACCTTTGCCCAAAACAGTCCGGTCTCTATACGCACCACAGAGACCGAGAAGTCGTCTTTCACTGTAGTTCTCAGTTGCCATGCTGATGACCAGAAACTACCAATGGACTGAAAAAGTGAGTGTATTGTTCTGGTTTTCATGTTGAACAATGTCAACACTCCTTATGAGCGAGTTATTGTGAAAGAGTTGAATAAAGTTCCATTTATCCGACAGTTTTTCGATTCTTGTGCCTTATAATCTGGTGTGCCTTAGAGTCCCCAAAATACGATAAAACAAAACAATGCCAATTCTTCTTAAGCTTGGTTTATGCTAGACGCATTCACTTTCCGCTTGGTGATGCGACTCGCGGATGGAACGCGCTTCACAACTTGCAGCGTTTATGGTTCATGCGGCTTGTCTCTGCGGTAAGCCAATATTCTCCCAAACTGTAGGGGGCAGCATGGAGCTCTACGGCATGCATCCAACACTACACCATAGTAGAAGTAAAAATTACTGTTGTTTACAACATGGCATTTCAGCATTTTTTAACAGCGTCCTCGTCTTTTCCGACAGTGCGAGCTATTTCTCCAAGAATTATTAACAACATGTTGATCATGGTGATCTCTGAGAGCTGAATCATACAAATGTCTGTATTTACGAACCTCTGCCACACTAGTTCTTGCCAGTCCGCCATGTTTTTTCACGTCTGACCGTGCACGTGGTTAGAAAATTTCCTAGGTGCGCGGTGTGGAAAGTTTGAGCCGTGCGGAGGTGCAGTGGAGGGGCATGGTTGTTAAAATGATGCAATTTTGCCGTGCGGAGCCGTGCGAACCTCGCAGACGCGTCAAGCATAAACCAAGCTTTAGGGGTACAAGAAATAACTTCTAGGCAGTTCCTTTTAGTGGCTAACATTCTGTCCAGAGATCTGAAGCTTTTTGGCGGCCATGTGGAATTACAAATGCCGGCGCAGACTTGGCAACCCTGCGGGCTAACAGATTGTAAATAGTGACTATGTCCCTCTTCAGCTTGTTTACAAGGAGAAAAACTGACAAGCCCGCAATGTAATCTTCCTTCCAACACAACTGAGACATCGGAGTGTTTTGTGATTATTTCACTGTAAAATGATTACATATTGTACCTTTACGCCAGGGTTTCTCAACGGGGGCTGTAGCGCCCCCCAGTGGGCAATCAGACTATATAAGGGGCGGTGAAAGTTTTTTGCCACTGAAGGGGGTGCTGAGATGCTAATGGTGGGCGCTAGCGATACAAGACATTCATAACAGACAATGGCTCAGAATAAAAAGAAGTGTCGACAGTACAACGTGGACTACCTTCGGTATGGACTTATTCCTTCACCCACGAATCCACAACTCCCCATGTGCCTGTTTTGTGAACAAGTTTTTTGAAACGAATCAATGAAACCCTCCCGGCTTAAGGAGCACTTGTCCAAAATGCATCCAGACAAAGCTTCAAAGGAACTGAACTATTTTCAGGTAATTAAAGAGAGACACTCTAAGAGAGGTAGCATTAGCAGTATGTTTGCTCGAAGCTCGAATTTACTGGACCGAGGATTATTAGCTTCCTTCAATATCTTGTTGCTAATAGCTAAAAACACTTTTTATGATACTTTTTTATGACATATTTGTATGAAACAGTTTCAAACTCAAGGTTGAATTGTTTATTTTTTTAATTATGATTTTTATATCAAAAAACTTTCCATTGCTCTGCACGGGACATTGGTGGGCAGTAAGGGATGTCAGCATGACTTGGGGGGGGGGCGTTTAGCTGAAAAAAGTTGAGAAACCCTGCTTTACACATTGCAATCATTGGTCAACGTTTACTGCAGGATAAAAATGCATCAAAAGCATATCAGTAAAACAGCAGTGACACCAAGAATCAGGCTGCTCAGGCTGGAGAAAGCACCACTTGAGTGAGAAGAAAGCTTGATGGTGATTCCAGGTCGACAGGAATCACAATTTTCCCCACAGAAGTAGCAGGAGTCAACGCTGCGAAGGAAGCCTGAGTTGTATGTTCGTGTTGCTTTTCTCGCTACAAGTGAGAAAAATATTGAAGTGATTATGATCAGCGATGTCACGTAAACCTGAAGGACAACAAAAGGTTTCTGCGTTTGGACTCACTGGGTTCATAGTAGTCATAAACCCGCAGCACAGCGTCTTCTACACGAGCCACGTTGTGAACTCGGACAAAAGGAAGCTTGATGCAAACCTCTGACTTGTTCACCTGCAAATAATGCAAAACACTTTCAGTTTGCACCAAATTCAAAAGGTTTTAGATACAAAAGTCTGCAGCAACTCTAAAACATCGACAGTTGGAAACATGACTGACTGGCGGAGTCAGAGAATGAGGGCAATTCAGGTCTTGTGTCTGCAGAAAATAAATGCAGAGAGACAACCGAAGGACAGAAAACAGTCTTATATGACCTTAATGGATCAAAACAATCAGTGTTTGATCAGATTTTTGTGCTTCAGTACAAGAAACTCTTAATGCAGACCCAGTATGTCTCTGCAGGACGTCACCTGATTCAGGACACAATACACAGGCTGTTCAGGGATCTACAGGCAGCATGGAAAGGATTAAAGTGTTTATTTAGCATTGAAGCTCTGTAATTCAGTCGCATCAAACATTTATGAGACACCCGCTTAAACAAATTCAACCCACGGAAAAACTACCTTCTAATTTATAGGATTTAGAGGATCTATTTCAATGGCACACACCCATCTATTGATCTATCAATCTGTCGATAGATCTATCAATCAATAAAAACATTTATAAAAACAATATCCATCCATCCATCCATTTTCTGAGCCCGCTTTGTCCACACGGGGTCGGGGGGGGGGGGGGGGGGGGGGGGGGGGGGGGGCTTGCCTATCTCCAGCGGTCAACGGGCAATCAGGCGGGGTACACCCAGAGGCGGAGCTAGCCTAAATGGCGCCCTGTGCGAGAACACCCTGTGACCCCCACCCACACACACACACAAGAAAAAAAAAATACACCTACAACTTTGTTGTTTATTATCATCACTCATCACTATTATTATTAGGAAGAATATA